>NW_001889934.1:68030-68884 GCF_000143565.1 Laccaria bicolor S238N-H82 | reverse complement strand
GGCATCAAAAAACCGGACCGAACCGGACTTTCAAACACTACTTGGAATACTTGACCATATTCCAGGGTATTATTCCAACAACATACGACAACTGTTTACGTGCAAGTCTATCCAATATGCGAGGGGTCTGCTAATCCAAAAAGGTGGGCTGCAGGTGCAGCACATAGGGTAATAATAATATGGCAGCAGTGGCCATTTAGAATAGAATAGATGCTAGTAACATATGAAGCAGATGAATAAATAAGAAAGATAGAGAAGGGAAGAAAGGAAGGGGGAGAAGGGAAGGGGAATTGGGGAGGAGTGGGGGAGGAGAGGAGAGGGCACTAGGGTTAAGCAAGGTCACCGCACTGGTCAGTGAAATGCTTCATCTTGTGATGTATTCGAACAGGCAGGAAAGCATCTTTGGATCCCATAAGACCTTAGAAATCGAATCCATTCTCCAGTGGACTGCTGCTCAGAATACATTGCATTGGTTTTTGTATGTTGGACACAATGCAGCATGGTTTCCCAGTACTCATGGTTGTACATCACCAGAGAGGTAGAATGGGAGGATCATATGGGTATATCTGGGTTAAGCTGGGAGCTTACAGTAACCAGCTTTCCAGATAGGAAATTATTTGGGGCCAAATTTTTTTTCTTTCTTTTATTCATCTTCTTTGCTTTGCTACCTTTTGGTCTCATTTTATCCTGATATCCACTCTGGGGGGCAAGAGGATTTCTATTCTATTATTCTTCCCCACCATTGTTTTCCTTACATGCCCTCTGGACATTGGGGGGCTTTGTGATACAGGATTGGAAGGGAATGCCCAGATGCCAATAGTCAAACAGTGGTATATAGCTAGATTTGGATATCT
>NW_001889934.1:40632-67980 GCF_000143565.1 Laccaria bicolor S238N-H82 | reverse complement strand
ATGTTGCTGCCACTGGAGGTTGGACATCCCTCACCTTCCTGCTCTACTGGCACCGCATGGATGAAATTCTCCCTATGTCGACCTCAAAAGCTTATAACCAAGCACATCTTCTTTGTCTCACTGAAATTTTTGAAAAATTCTGCATAGCTCACAAGATCCCTTCTGCCCTACTTGATAAATGTACATCTCCCTAGATTTGTAACACCTCTCCCACTCCCACCTCTTGTATAGTACCTCCACTTCCCCAATCATCTGCTACACCCTCACACCACTGCCAATCCTACCTCTTGTATACTATCCTTACTTCCCCACTCTTCTGTAACACCCTCCCAATGCTACCACCTTATGTATAAAATACATCTTTATATTTGAATCATGAATTTTACAATCTCTTTCCATATCACAGCTGGACCCCAAGTGACACTCAACTGGGCAGTCAGTTTGGCTCTTCCTTGCCTCACCAACCTGTTGTTGTGAGCTTACACTCGGGTTGGTACTGCCAGTTGGTTTCGGCAAGTTCTCACCACACTCAGTGAGTTCACTGGATGCTCAAATCTTGTTTGCACATTCTTGTGTCCAAGCGAGATTTTTGCACAACCAAGGAATTTGTCCACATGAATTCCTTGTACATTTATTCACCCCTGTTCACACAGCGCTACAGTTATCTTATTTGGCAGGCCCGAAAACTTTATTCGGTAACGTAGCTGACTCAGGAGTCCTTTCCCCTCCTACTTATCATACAGGTTTATTGCAACAAATCGACAGAACGGTACATTCAACATCAGGTCATTCTTCACTCATCAGCATCAAAGGGAGTGATGATCCAGAGCTGACTTGGGGGATAGAACGGTGGATTGCTCGGACCTATGATGAGCGGGCGAAAGGCAACCTTTTTTTTTTTTTTTCACGTGGTGTAAGTGTTCACAAGATGTGGAAAAAGGCCTGCAACCGCTCACTGGGTATAGGGTTCACCTGTGGGTAAAACCCAACCTCCATGCTTGTTCGGAGACTCGATGCTAAGAAAATAAAATAAAATGACCCAGGATTAAAAACTGAAGGACTCTCACAGGAAATCATTACGTCCGGATTGTGGAACAGCAGTGATTCGCCACTTCACATCAATGTTAGACTCTTTGAGCAGTGAAACAAAAACGAGGTGATCTTTGGCGAACGCAGGTGCTCCCTTTGCCTTGAGGACATAAAATTCACCGTCTTTTTCGATTGTCCACTGCGGTAAACAAAGAACAGTTAGAATATGAAAAGTGCAGGAGATTGGAGACTCACCAGGTGTGCTTGCACTCCGGGTGGAATGGATATGACACTCTTGGGATTAAGACTTTTGTCTTCATGGAGTGCACGCTGGATATAAGTATCAGATGCTTTATTGCGAATGAGATACTGCTTTCCGCTGGTCAAGATTTCGAGGATGCTCTAGGATACGTGAAGACTATCTGGGTGGTGGGCTTATATAGTCGCCCCATGGATCTAAGTTACATTAGGGGTACACTAACTCACAATAAAGAATGTCACATGATTTTCTTTTACAAAGTTGGTGCTATAACACAAGAACCAAACATTTTGAGAACTATGCTCTGGTGTATGAAACATAGCTAAAGAGGTGTAGATTGTATATACCAATTCTAGGAATGAACAATTGAAAACTCAGGATAAGGCAGGGAATAGACTGTGACAAGTGCCAAAAATGGGATGCAACAAAGTGGGAAATTCTGAATGACTGCAACCTACTGAAAGCAATTCACAACTTGAGGAGCAGATATTTTGAACACTGGATCTCCCTGCTATTGTTATGAGCTTTATAAAGTCTCTGGCCTAGAAAATTCTATATCCTCCTCTAAAAGGTAAATTTAAACTTGTTCAGCACTTTATGTATTTTTCACTCAATATATTTGTTGGAATGAGGCAAAATGACTCTCCATTAATGTTTGTAGTGTGTATAATATAAAAGGTAGGTAGAAATGTTTAAATAAACATTGCATGATGTCTGTAGAAGCTAGTTTTTCTGGAACTAAACAAGTATCTACAACATTGGTCCTTCTTTTCTGCAAGAAGAAAAAATGCTACCATCCTTTTGAGTTAAGTCATGGAGACTCAGGATGTCCATTAAACAACACCTGAAGTATGATATGATAGCAAATAAATTTACACTGGGTATAACTTGAAAAGTCCCCAATAAAAGTACATTTTGCATAGAGCAATCATCCTGGACCAATCCTTGACATTTTTTCTTGGTGAATTGGGGCTGAAAATATTTAACAAGGCACTTCTCATACCTAGGAACACTATCCCAAAGAAATAAACAGAGGTCCTATTTGTACAAGGATCTGAGACCCCACACCTTTCTTCCTGTATGCAAAACATACTTATATTGAGGACTTTTCTTCAAGTTATACCCAATGTAAATTTATTTGCTATCATGCTGTACTTCAGGCATTGTTTAAAAGACATCCTGAGTCTCCATGACTTAACTCAAAAGGATGGTAGCATTTTTTCTTCTTGCAGAAAAGAAGGACCAATGTTGTAGATACTTGTTTAGTTCCAGAAAAACTTTGGGAATTAGCTTCTACAGACATCATGCAATGTTTATTTAAACATTTCTACCTACCTTTTATATTATACACACTACAAACATTAATGGGGAGTCATTTTGCCTCATTCCAACAAATATATTGAGTGAAAAATACATAAAGTGCTGAACAAGTTTAAATTTACCTTTTAGAGGAGGATATAGAATTTTCTAGGCCAGAGACTTTATAAAGCTCATAACAATAGCAGGGAGATCCAGTGTTCAAAATATCTGCTCCTCAAGTTGTGAATTGCTTTCAGTAGGTTGCAGTCATTCAGAATTTCCCACTTTGTTGCATCCCATTTTTGGCACTTGTCACAGTCTATTCCCTGCCTTATCCTGAGTTTTCAATTGTTCATTCCTAGAATTGGTATATACAATCTACACCTCTTTAGCTATGTTTCATACACCAGAGCATAGTTCTCAAAATGCTTGGTTCTTGTGTTATAGCACCAACTTTGTAAAAAGAATCATGTGACATTCTTTATTGTGAGTTAGTGTACACACCTCATGTGAATATATCAGGTTATTCGTGCCAGCTGTCTGCCAACTGTCTGTAAGCTCCTCACAAAACCTGAAAGGTATGGAATCGATTGCCAAATACGTCAGCGGCTGAACATATTTGTCTGTGGGGCTTGAGGAATCAGAAAGCTCTGAAATCGGGGGAGGTCATTAGTAGCGATAACGAATCACTTGACACTGTTGTTATGAACAATGGAAGTTGACTGTGCTGCCTTTCGAGTTTAAAGGACAGGTAGAAGCGTCTGCAAACACAGTGCGAAACTTTCCAAGGGGCTGGCAGAGCAGCCGAATACGGGATGGGTGGTCCGTCAGAGGCCTTGAAAAATATTTTTGTGGCCTCTGCTTGCAAGAATCATTTAAAAAGCAGCAATGTTACCAGAACACCCTTGAACTTGATGTGGCGGGTTACACGCATATTCTGTTATGACAGGCATTAAATTTAAATAAAATCCCAACGTCAGATCAATACTTATCTAGTTGAAGGAACACAGGCTTATGCCAAGGGTACATGAATAACCTTGATAAGCAGTGACACGCTGCACACGGTTCTTCACATGAGGCAACATGCGCATCTCATTTCAGAAACTTCTTAAGTTCTCCGAGCTTTCGCCACTTACTCACGTCTCCACCAAAAGCCTCCCTCCACGTAAATTCCTCACAACTTTGATAATATATAGATTGGGCATGCCAAGCGGTAGCCGTTGAACAGTCTGCGACGGTGATGAGGCTGTCACTATTAGGGTTGATGGAAGGGGAAAGCAAAGGTCACGGTGGAGTAGTGCATCCTGGCAGATGCATACTCCATCCCCCTGTCGTTTGGGGTCTCACTTAGGTGTCAGAGGGTTTACATACACATTTAGATGTCACATTGTGTTTGTAGGTTCTTCAGTCAATACCATCATCTCGTTCGTGTCTACGCACTCTGTGTCACTTGGCACCTCTCCAACAGTACGCATTGTCGACCTCTTGGAGTAATTTGATCCATGCTCTATTCATAAATAAAATGAGCTGAGGCATGATATGAGTTGTCAGGGCTTTGCACCTGGAAAATATGAGGGCAATGTTGAAGCAACTAGCGTAATTTTTTTATAAAAAAAGGGGAGAACGTACCGTGGACGTGGACCTGAACATACTATGCAAGAGCTCGGAAGAGGATAGTATCTCTCTCATGCAAATGTTGCCTCGTTCATCTTCATCATTTACCAGATATGCGATGAAGCGATGAACACGAGTTGGATCCAATATGGGATATTCGGATTGTTTGAGTGATTGCCCTATGAGAATCAAGCCAGCGTCATCACAGGCGAGCGTGCGCAAGCGAATGGGAGTCATAACAGGGAGTGTAGAGCCCTTTGTTGATAACTCGACACTCCACAGTGAGAGCTCTTTGATGCCCCCACCACACCAAGAGAAAGTGGACAGAGGGAAGTTGGTGAACGATGCAAAATGAAGCTGGGTCAGCTTGGGCGAGCTAATAATGCGATGGATGCAGGATATGAAATTGGGGCAGAGGTCATCCCAATATAATGAATCAAGATCTCCTGGACGCGAGACAATGTGACTAAGGGAGAATGCGATGAGGTTGGAGAGCATGTTTAGGGAATGGATGATTCTGGGGCAATCGGAATCCTCTATGTAAATGTATACGTCCAAATCTTGCACATAGAATGCGATATCGGGCGTCTTCTCGAGGTCTTGAACTATGAGAACGAATGCACTGAGTGTGTGTGTGCGTTGTTGTGTTCGGCGGAGCATGCGTGATGATGTTGAGGGTGGGTTGGGCACTAATCAATTTGAGTAAGTTGTCTCTGCCGTTTCACGACAAGATAAGTTCACTTACACGCCATCTAGAATTTACCCGGTGTTTTAGAACTTTTTTGTCGAAACACTTGCGTTATCAGCAAGTCAGATGATCTAACATCAATGACTTCTCTGAGACGACGAGAGGGGACGCATTTGAAGGCATTGCGCAGGTTGAGAGGCCGATGAAGTGACGACGACGGGGAGTGCCTCCGATGTCGAGCAAGTCCACCATCATGTCTCAAGACTGGGAATGGAATCTGAGCTCTGCCATAGGCTCCGTGTCTACCCCCCTCATAACCCATTCTCGTAAATTCGACAGCGACTAATGGGTGTGTAGAGTTGAGCAAGACTCCACTTACTCTGTGTCTCGGAACTCGGGTATACCACCCTCAATCTCATCTCCTCATTCTAGTTGGCAGTAGAGGGTGACGAGCTTTGCAACGACGTAAGGGCGTGTTCAAAACTATAAAGGGGAAACTGAAGTAACTTTCTCAGAACAACGACGACGGTGGTCGGAGGCGAGATCGGCAACGGCGAACCACTTAGACGGGAATGCAAGGGGGGAGCAGGATTTGAATTTGCCATATGGGGCCAGTTAGTTAGTCCGGCCGCCAGGCCGTTAAATTTTATTTATTTTAAGTACCAATTTCGGGTAATTTATGGTCCGGATGAGCTTAGATTAGACTGGTGCGCTCCCTGACATGTTTGACGAGCTCTCCTTACTTACCCGTTCTGTTGTCCTTCCAATGATGGAGACACGCTTGACATGAACGATGCAGTTGTTCCAGCTGTCATTGTGCAAGAGGTTGGGCTACCTGCAGACGAGATGCTTGATGTGACTGATGCAGTTGTTTCAGCCGTCATCGCACAAAAATTTGGCCTATGTGCAGATGAGCTAGAGGCCATCAACACAGGAACCAACAGTGGGAATGGGCATGAAACTCACAAATTTGCTATAGATCTCAACATACCCACTGCATCTGCAAACTCTGACCTGAGAAGCCTACAAGAAGGTTTGAGGAACACCAGTAAATGAAAGCTTGTGAGAGTGTGTGATTGTGGTGAGAGTATAGACAAAGTTGAGGCCGACGACAAAAGCAGAATAATTATCTGCAGACAAAAAGGCTGTGAGACATTGTGGGTAAGTCATTTCTTTTTATGTCATTTTCTGCCTTCTACTCACCACTAACTATGCAGTACCATCTTTTCTGTGTTGGACTGGATCATGGTATCAACAACTGGGTTTGTGACCCATCCAAGAGCATAGAAAAAAGCATAGGAAGGGGCGGCAAACAAAGGCATGCAGTGTAGATAAGGTGGCAGCTGACACAACACCCAAATGACACCCAAAACACGGTACCTATTTATAGACTTTACCTATATATGGTAATTTATTCTCACGCTGGTTAGTTAGTCCCGCCATAGTGGCCTTACAAAAAAAATCAGCATGATATATTAAATTAAAATTGTGTACCCCCCTTGCGGGAATGATGAAGAGTGGATGAGCAGTCTTGCGACGTAAGTTTTCTGGAATCGGATTTTCAGGCGACGTGACTCACTTACTGTCTAGACTCCCCTCCACAGCAAATCCTTCACCACAACTTCCATAGAAGGCTGAAAACTGGGCGTGCCGTGGGGCCGCCGTGTAATTCAAATCCGCGATGAGGTGCTGTTAGGGTCACTGAGAAAGGTCAGGAGGTAAGTACACATTGCCAACGAGCACCAGAAGGGCTTACCGCAAGCAACGTTAAAGTTGATGATGACTGCAGAGGGTAATTAACAAGAGGGGAAAAAATCAATGAACGAAGGCAAAACGAAGGAGTTTACCTACCGAACACGATGAGATAGTATGGGGAGGTAGTAAGGTAAGTGGGGAAGTGGATATTATCTAAAACGGGACTCACCGAACCCTTTCATACATTCAGCCAGCAAATACGTTGGAGTGTCGAGGCTCGACCAAGGCTCGACGTGGAGAAGAGCTGTTTGGTAAGAGCTTTAGAGTACACACTCATGCGCAATTCCAGCTTGATTCCAGCGCGCAGCATTCGCGTCCGAGGATTCTCCACAGTTTCACACTAGCCATCTCCAACGTGTGACCATGGTAGCCGAAGCCACTACGCGCCATCCACTAGCCTGGTGAGTGCTGGTAGGTTGTGGTCTGTGTCCTATCTGTGGTCGGGAACTCACCTCCACCTCTTTGAGATTCGGCTTGTGTGCTATCTTCTGTTTTACCCACTTCTCGCACGTGTCGTTATGACTCTAATTCGAGTACCGAGCGACTTGTATCTTTCTAGGCATGAGTGACTTCTTTCACGTGCGTTGGGTAGACTTGTTTAGCAGTGTTTGCGGCACATCGTTCTTTCATCCAAAGATTCCAAACCAACCGTTCTTTCCCGTGGTGCTAGTCTTGAAGCTTGAGCTTGAGCTTGTACCCCTCTACTTCGCACAAACTGCTTGAAGAATGGCAGCGATAACTCCAATCTTAGCCTCTACCGCTGCACCGCCATCCCTTTTTACTTGCTCTCCTAGGGTTCATTTGGAGATCATGGAGAAAGTTATTGATGTGCTCAACGCGGACCACGATGTTGACGCTATGAAGGCGTGTTCACAGACCTGTCGAACCCTCCTTCCTCGCTGTCGAACACATCTTTTTTCCAAGATAGATCTCGACCCTGCTTGCAGTCGAATACCCCCACTGGTAGATGACGACGACGACAGTGACTATTCCCAGACGACTTTTTCGGGATCCACGCGCAGAATAACATTATTCCTCGATCTGCTCGACCAGACACCTGAAATCGCATTCTACGTGCGGGACCTTGATCTATTCATCCGCCAAGAGGACGCCAACTGCTCCAGAACCATCCATGCACTAAACATGCTCTCCAACCTCAGCTCGTTCTCCCTGCGTCACGATAATGTAAAATACGGGCAGTTTGCATTAGACTGGGATGAGATGTCTCCCAATTTCATATCCGCTGTCTATCATGTCATCAGCTCGCCCAAATTAACCCAGCTCAAGTTAAGCTCGGTCGTCAACTTCCCTCTGTCCATCTTCTCCTTGTGCGGTGCCATTGAGGATCTCTCTTTTGGGGATATCATGTGGCCAGAGGTTGGATCTGCACCTCCCACGATGACTCCCATTCCCTTGAAGACGCTCACCTGCCATGATCACGGCATTGTTTTCGTAGGGGAAACGCTGATAGACGACAAGAATCCTATATTAGATCTAACTCGATTGCAACAGCTCATCGCGTCAGTCCGTGGAGAAAATGGAGACACATTCGTGAACGAGATACTACGCGCATCTGAAGCTCTTGTCAGAGTCGAGTTCTATGCGTACTCCGAGTGATGTGAGAAAAGGGTTGAGAGAGTGTTCATGGGAGAGCCCAAGTTGGAGACAAACAATCGTGTTTGGTCGCCCAAGCTCTCTCGCACGGATCCCGCAAGGGGAGGGCCGAGCTCAAGCCGGCACAGGCGAATAGTATGTAATACATGAGACGTGCAAACAAGAAAAGGAAGAAAATGGAAACCAGAAAAAGAAGAGGGTAAGTGGTAAGGGTGGGTGAAAAAAGAAGAAGCTCGCTAACGAGCTCTATGTGAGTGGTATGAAAAGATGAGGGCACGAAGAGAGTACCTAACGAGCTCTATGTGAGTGGTATGAAAAGATGAGGGCACGAGGCAGTGTGGACGAGCGAGCCATAATATATATGCAGACAGGACAAAGAGAACACGAGGGAGGAGGAAACGGGGCGAGGCGACAAAGCGCAAGTGATAAGAAAAGATCACGTGTCGCTGCATAGACCCCAGTCAAATGCATTTGACTGGCTCATCTATGCGTACTCCGAGTGATGTGAGAAAAGGGTTGAGAGAGTGTTCATGGGAGAGCCCAAGTTGGAGACAAACAATCGTGTTTGGTCGCCCAAGCTCTCTCGCACGGATCCCGCAAGGGGAGGGCCGAGCTCAAGCCAAAGCAGGGGTGAACGGGAGAGCCAGAGGTTCGAAAGGATCAGCACTGAGAGCGGCCAAATGGAGGCGTGCAGAGAGTCCGAGAATGCGGTCTTTTGGAACATCAATGTATAGCTTGTAGGCATCACTGCGCCAATGGCCTAGGAGCTGGATCTCATGATCAGCATATCCCACGGCAGCAGCAGCAGAAGCAGCTCCACGACGAAAGCTATGCCCCAAGTACAGAGAGGGGTCAAGACCTATAGTGGCCAAACGAGACTTCAAGGTGGAAATGAATGAAGATCGAGTGAGGGCAGAACCACCTTTGTTATCGAATAAAGGTGCATTTGGTGACTCCGGGAAGAGCTGGAAAAGCTTCTGTAAGGCTGAAACAGCGCATGTAGTGGACCCCAGTGGTGCCTTGGCGATGAGAATTGAAACACCCTTTCGAAAAGGATCGGTCTTGGATGCAGGGAGGTCAAAGCGGACATGTGTAGGGTTGTCGAGGGATGGTTCAAAGGTAATGCAGCCCCGGGTTAAATGAACAGCTGGATTGAACTTCTCACCTGTCCCTAGTGTGAATTCACCACAACGAAGGAAACCTGCCCAGGCGAGCTTCATAGCGGCATCGAAAACAGCATTGTTGCGGATGGAGCAGTCACCCGAAACAGCTGCAAGTTGCTGGAGAATTCCAAGCGTGATGGGGAGCTTGGGATTTCGAACCTTTTCTCCGTAAAAACGCTTGATTCCACGGATGACTCGGCGGACTGTCTCAGATTCACAAGCGTCGAATGGAAGACCTTCGTCGACATGGAGGGAACGAACGGCGGACAGATAGGATTTAATTGTCTTGGGCTGGAGCGCGCGAGCCCCAAGACTTGCAACCCACTCAACGATAACCCGAGGGGTTGCTGGCAGGAATTTCCCAGGCTCATCGAGCAATCCTGGGTGAAGTCGGGCAAAATCGATGAAGGAACGCTGACCTGTGGAGTAGGATTTGCGAGTGCTGGATGCGAGACCATGCCAAAGGAAGGTTGCAGCTTGTCGTGAGAAGTTAGCATGTGCTTCAAACCAGTGAGATGGGATTTCGGATAACAAGGTTTGCGTGGGAGGTGTGGGGCGAGCTGGAAGAGGCGGCTGTACTGGAAACGAGAAGCGGCATCAGCAAGCATATTCTCTTCAGTCGGAATCCAAATCGAGGAATAAGAAAAATTGAGGCAAGCAGCTAGCATGGACAAAAGGCGAATGAGGGCCATTGAATCAGGGGAACGCGCTGTCCCAGAATTGATCCAAACGACCACCGCCTGGTTATCACAGTAAAAATTTACGTGATGATTATTCCATGTATCTCCCCAGCAAAGTACTGCCTGAATGATCGCATACAGCTCCTTGAACTGAATGTCATGATCACGATAACGTCGTGGGGCACGTGAAGCGAACCACTGATTTGCATGAATGCCCCCAAGCCCTTTACGACCGCTCGCATCTGTGTGAACCACCACAACAGGTCGAGAAGGTGAGAGCAAGCGAACCCCATTCCACGTTGAGCTAAACACCAGCCACCATCTGATATCAGCTCGAGCGGAGGAGGGAATATGACGACGGGTGAAGGGAGAGTTGAATTTCGATGAAAAATCGAAAAGACGGCGAAGGAAAGAGCGTGAACATGGGATGACCTGAGATGTGAATTGCAAGAAGCCCAACAATTCTTGCAGTTCAAGAAGGGTACAAGTCCGCTTTTCCGACCAAGAATGGAGAAGATCTTGGAGGAAAATGAGCTTGTCAACAGGAAGACGAGCTTCCATTGTAGTTGAATCAAGCTCCAGCCCAAGAAACTCAAGACGGGTGCATGGCCACACTGTCTTTGAATCCTGGAATATCAAACCAAGCTCCTTTCCCAAATCCATAACCCACTCGACAGCAGCATTTGCCAAGGAGTGTTGTGTATCACTGGGGAAAATAAGGAGAAAATCGTCCAAATAGTGACGAAGAGCTGCTGGAATATGTCGCTGAATAATCCAATGTAGAGCCTCCGCAAAGAGGTTGAATATGTAAGGCGCATTCTTGAGGCCAAAGGCCAAGACAAGCAAATAAAAGAACTTAGAGCCCCAGTGAAAACCGAGGAGATGCCAATCGGCCGCCCTAACGGGAATATGGCGGAAAGCGTCCTTAAGATCAAGCTTTGCCATCAAAGAGCCTTGCCCCGAAGAAATCAGGTCATGGATAGCGCGCTCAAACATATCATACGAAATTTGAGCTTCGCTATTGGGAATGCCGTCATTGACTGAAGAGTTGTGGGGCCAGGAGAGGTGATTTATAACACGAAGTTTGTTGGGGTTCCGTTTGCGACCAACCGCGCCGAGGGGTGAGCAACGGAAGTTGGAGAGTGGGGGTGATGGGAAAGGGCCTGCCGCATGGCCAGATGAAGTGAGCACCTCAATGGATGAGCCTATAAAGGCATCATGTTCAACCGCCGACTTGAGGTTCTTGCATGATTGAGGATGTTGATCACCGATGAAACCCAAGTTGGCACCAAAGGATATAATTTGAAGTAACGTGGCTACAAACGTTCTATCGGGGTAATCATGTAGGTAGTGTTCCCAAGCGTTGATACGTAAAGGGGATGACACAGGAGGTGTAAGTGGGAGAAGCTCCGGCGTAGGCTTGTTACAACGTGGGTTTGTATTAGGACGAGGAGGGGGTGGGGCACGTGGAGGGAGGAGATTAGAGTGAGGGGGGGAGAATGTGATTGGTGACGAGGAAGCCGAAGACAAAGAAAAAGTACCAGATGAGAGCTGCTGGCCCAGGCGAGCAGCTAAAACCGATGGGGCGGCTGAGCCCGCCCTGCCAGCAACCTAGGTCTTCTTGCAATCCTTCTCCCCATGACCCGTAGCGCCGCACTTGCGACACTTATGAACGCGTCCCCCTGGACATGGACTGGCCGTGCACTCGCCCTTGTTGAAAGCGAAACACACTTGCTCAGCGCGAGCCTTCGATGTCGACGACGACGACCGATTGGCTCCTTCCCTCGCAATCTTGAAGTGGCCGAAGAGGTGGCGGTTCATGAGCTCAGCATCTGTCCGAGCCCACCCTGAGTAATCGCCGTCTCGCATCTCGGGGCGCCGAAGGTAGTGGAAGTCGAAGTGGTACTGGAGGACTGCTCCCCACTGGTACTGTTGGTGAAGCGCCAGGATGTGGGCCGTGTAAATGGCGGCGCCATCGGCAATAACACGAGTGGCCTCGAGATCGCCAGCTGACGCGGCAAAGTTCTCCAAAACCCGAAAATAGGTGAGCAGGGGTGTGAGGAGGGAGCTAAGGGAGGGGTATTCCTTTGGTAAACCCGCACGACTCTTACTATCCTCTCCCTTATCCGGATCTCCCTTCTCCCGAAAGTGCGAATCGAGTTTGAAGAGATCCTTGGGTTTGAACTCGTGACGCGCGATGTCCAGCAGCATGCTTGCCTCGATAGTGGGGAAGCGATGGTAAAGCGATGACTTACCAGGTGAAGCTTGAGCGTGGACGGAAGTGAATGGAGGGAGTGGCGCGAAAATGCTTTGAGGGGCAACGGCAGTTGGGATTTGAGGGCTGTTGCTTCGTGCCAAAATCATTTGAGACATCATCATTTGCAGCTCGTGATATTGGCGCATGAAATCGTCCGGTATCTGCGTGGGTATCTGCGTGGGTGGTTGGGTGGTTGGTACTGAGCCGCTGGCTGGAGGGGATGGATCGTCGGATGCATTGGTCATGTCAGGGACGTCAGAGGGAGGAGCGAGTGGCGACGATTCAGCTGGAAGTGATAACGGAGAGACTGCTGGCGGAAGCGATAATGGAGAGGCCGTGGGCAAGGAGTTGTGGGATGCCCTGACAATGGCACGCTGGGCAGTGGCAGAAGGAGGGCTATTAGCGGATATGAAGCGACCCCCGGGACCGCGACGCAGCTGGGTTGGTGGATTCGACGACAAAGTCGAAGGAATGGTGCCTGATGAAAAAAGAAGAAGCTCGCTAACGAGCTCTATGTGAGTGGTATGAAAAGATGAGGGCACGAGGCAGTGTGGACGAGCGAGCCATAGTATATATGCAGACAGGACAAAGAGAACACGAGGGAGGAGGAAACGGGGCGAGGCGACAAAGCGCAAGTGATAAGAAAAGATCACGTGTCGCTGCATAGACCCCAGTCAAATGCATTTGACTGGCTCATGTCCGGTACGCCCTCTCATTTTTCTCAGGTGCATCCTTTTCACATTACTCAGGACCGAGTTCCATTCATTCCGGAGTCGCTAAATCTATAGCATACCGATCTCTCAACACCATTGAATCATTCGAACTTTCCATGGTCATCCCCTTCGACGAGCTCAACGCCATCCCTGAAATATTCACGGAACTCGAGGCCCTCTCAGACGCGCCTAACCTACGAGAAATTTCCATCTCTCTCAACCTCCAGCCTCAGCATCGCTTCCCCCCAGGGGTTTTATTTGCGCTCGATAAGCTACTTACTGGACCCGGGTTCCGACAACTTGACAGAGTTGAATTTCATGTCAGCACCTACGGGCCAGAGGGCCACCAGTTTCGAGAAGCGATGGAGAAGATTTTTGAGGAAGAATTTCTAGGTCTTTCTCAAAGTCCGCTCCGGAATTTTAGGAATTCCGTGACCATCCAAGGATCCGGATTGGGGTTGGCAGGCGGTGATTTCGACGGCGACAATGTTTTTGTTTATATGTATGACGATTTAGAATAGAACTCTATGCACACGCTTGACAAGTACGATCTCCCTCCAATACCAGTGAATATTTCCATAATCATCATCCGATCTTCTCTCTTGTCGGATGGACTCCGAAAACAGGGTGTGGGGAGGTCCGTCGGCCTCAAGGCCAACGCCAAGGTCCAGCCAATATGATGTCGGCTTAGCTTAGCTAAATTCGGCTTCAAGATCGTTCGATTTTAGCGGTGAAGCCCACGCTAAGCAAAGGAGACCCGAACAAGCCTGTACTTTATATAGCCTCAACGACAACATCCGCCTTGCGCAGAATCGACCATAGCTACACGTCCAGCTTCGAAGATCACTCGTGAATGACGAGTTCAATCGATTTCTAGGTGTTACTAGCTTGTAGAAACAATATCGGCGACCGGCCAGTGAGTGTCGAGGACGGACTAAGGCAACGTCAAACGACGACGACGACGACGAGTGCTATACGGTCGAGTAAGTTCTTTGTCGCGTTTCAGATTGTGGATTATTCACTTACTTGTTGTAGCTCCACGCCCACAACCTCAACAACTTGTCCATCTCTCACATTACCGACTTCCGCGCGTCAGACGTCGGGTATGTGGGTGGTTTTTAGAGGCGCATGCGTGATAACGTGGAGGGCAGGTTGGGCGTTAAACAAGTTGGGTAAGTCGTTACTCTCGTCGACGGCATGACATGTTCATTATGGATAGGTGGAGGAAACGTCGAACAACGACGGGAGGTGCTTCTGACAACGGGTAAGCTTTCCATCGTGTTTCTACCGCAGGTTGGGCACTAATCACATTTGGTGAGTCGTCTCTTGCGTGAACGGGAGACAGATCTACTCACTTGTGTTACGGAGGTCTTGTCCGCCGTCCTCGATCCCTCCATTCAATTTGGTCTGCGGAAAGGTCCGCGATGAGTCTGGAAGCGGGGTAAGTTTTTTTTGTTCCGAGCGGGACGGAGGGGCTGACGTAAGTACCTTCCTCAGAATAACGATGACGGTGCTGCAGACAATTGCTATAGAATGGCGCCATGTTGATGGAAATGCCCAGAGGCGAAGGAGCTCGCTTTGTGGACGTGAGTATTTTGGACTGGATTCAATGCGACGTTGACTTACGTTTTTTAACTAGAAAGAAGCTTTTGAATCCGACTAAAACGTCCCTCCGCGTTGACTCCGCGCCAATTCCTTCACCCTCAAAACATTCATAAGATCGGGCGTGCGGTAGCTATTTAATACAAGTCTGCGATGGTGACGAAGGTGTTAGGGTCGTCTGACCAATTGACTCGGTGGACAGCTTCGTCACATGACCACCTTTGCTTCGTCGACTTCTGTGCTCATTATCGTACCACCTCAGCTTTTCAGGCTTACAAGATGCTTATTGAACAAATCAACGTCCACTTTTTGGAGAAAGTGGCTCTAGGCGTCTGCGCTTTACTCGTTGCCTGAAGTCTGAAAATGCCCAGGCCCAGCATATCCGTGCAGCGCCGACGACGGATCATTATTTTTCATGCAGCTTGATTCTTTCGCGGGTTATCCCGGAAAAACTGGAGGCATTCGATTGGCCGAGGCCCACTTTATTTTCCATAAGAACCAGATATATCTCACCAGAAAACATATCGAAAGTCTCCTTCCATCAATGCAACACATATCCGCCTCCTCTCTACAGGACCTGCCTACGCGAGTTCAATACCTGCGGGATTTCATCGAATTTTCCTCAGATGATGCCGCTGCGTTACATTCTTCGCGCGGCGTGGTCACCCCGCTAGTCCCAGCCGTTCTTGAGGCAGTTTACGAAAAGCTCCTCTCGTTCGACATCACCGCCAAATCATTCGTACCTCGCCAAACAGGTTACTCTGGCGTCGCGCCAGTCAATGTCGAAGAACTCACACAGGATCATCCACAAATCAAATTCCGTAAAGATTTCCTTGGACAATATCTGGTCAAACTCGTGTCGATGGATTACGAAAAGAGGCAAAGCTGGGAGTATCTGGATAAGGTAGGATTAATGCACACAGGGAAGGCTGGGTTCTCGCATCGGTGAGATATCTTTTTTTTGACGTCCTCATATCTTTTCTCTGACTCGTGTCTATCAAGTTTGAGTAAGCCTGCCCTGAGAGTCGAATATATTCACTGCGCTATTCTCCTTGGTTACGTCGAGGAAATCCTCCTCAACGCCGTCATGACCCATCCTGACCTTGACGACGACACCAAGAACGCCGTAGCAAGAGCTGTTAATAAGGTTATATTTATTCCATGTCGTCGCCGTTCCACTATGCTGACATGTGTCTGTAGATCCTTTGGATACAAAACGATCTCTTTGCTCGTCACTATATTGCCGATCAGGAGTCTGCATCCAGCGACTCCTTTACCATTAGCAAGCCACTGGCTATCCTCTCCGTGGTGGGGATTGCCGGCCTCGGCGCACTGATACAGTATATATCACGTCGCACATGATTTTACTTCCAAATACCACCAGTAATAGAGGGCCGGTGGTCTTTCAGGGGTTCATGTACGTAGGCATTAGGGGCATTAGATCAATATGTATGTAGATTTAGATTCGACAAAATGGAGGGCCGCGCTCCTTCCAAAGTTCAAAAGTTTCGATATTGAATCTCATATGGAGTGCCATACGCACTCAACGGATACATTCTTTCAGCCGTAAGTCAACTCTGGGCTGGTCTGAATAGGTATATCAAGTGTCTTGCGTAGGTAATCCTCTCTCTTAGACTCACGACTTGAAGATCACAATTGGCGGCTCGGAAACTTACTTGAGTAACAAATTTGATAGCAAAAGTTGAGCCCCTTCCCCTCCTATGTATCGTACAAGTTTATCGCAACAAATCACAGAACGTACAGTCCAATTTCATCGAGTCTTTCTTCAATCAACCAAAGGAGTGATGACCCAGAGCTGATTCGGCGGGTAAAACGGTGGCTCTCTCGGACCTACGATGAGTGGGCGGAAGGCAACCTATTTTTTCACGCACGGTCTAAGCACTCACAAGATGCGAAAGAAAGGCTCGTAGTCACCGACCTGAGTATATGGTTCTTCCGTGGGTAAAACCCAACCTCCATGCTTGTTCACGGACTCAATGCTGAGAAAATTAAATTAAATGACTCGGATTAAAAACCAATAGGACTCTCACAGGTAAACATTTCGTCCCTCATTTGGAATCTCAGTGAGTCTCCACTTCACGTCAACCTTGTATTCTTCGGCCACCGAAACAAAAACGAGGTTATCTTTGGCGAACGCGGGGGCTCCCTTGTCTTTGAGGACGTAAAAATCACCCTCCTTTGTGATATACCACTACGGCAAACAAAAAACGCTTGAAATATGAAATATGAAGGAGATTGAAGACTTACCAGATTGGCCTCCACTCCGGGTGGAACTGCGATGACGCTCTTGGGATTTAGACTTGTATCTTCATTGAGTGCGCGCTGGACATAAGCCCCAAATCCTTTATTGCGAATGTAATGGTCGCCTTCGCTGATCGGCATTTCGAGGATGGTCTGGGATACGTGAAGACCATCTGAGTGATGGGCTTTTATAAGTAGTCGGACCGTGGATCTGAGTTATATTTGGAGAGGTACTTCGCCTTGTGAGAAGATATGAGGTTATTCGTGCAAGCTGTCTGTCAACTGTCTGCAAATGCCTCACAAAACCCGACAGGTACGAAATCGAAGTACTTCGATGGCTGAACATCTTCGTCCTTGAGGCTTGAGAAACCAGAAAGCTCCGACATTCTAGAAGGGCATGGGAGCCATTCACGAATCACTTGACACAGTTTATATGCACAATGGAAGTTGGTTCGCTACCTTTCGAGTATAAAGCGCAGGTAGAAGCCTCGGCAAACGCAGTGCGATACTTTGCAAGAGGTGGCTGAACATGGATGCCGAGTACAGGGTGAGGGAGGCCTGAGTCTCCCATCCTTGCCGAGGGGAACACGCGCAAATGATATACTACAGCTGCTGGTGGACCGTGTAAAGCGACAGCGCACTGGTCAATATCCCGTGCAGCCATTGACTTGTTCTTGTATGGGAATTTTTTTTTTTTGACTAACTTGATACGTGCTCTGTTCATGAGGAAAATGAGGTGACGCACGTCGGGGTGTCGGACCTAAAAATATGAGGGCAATGTCAAAGCAACGGGGGCTCACCGATAATTTCATCAGAAAAACGACACCAGAAATGCCAGAATGTGGAAACGGGTCATTCGGAGGAGAAAGATACGCCGGCGTAAAGATGGACGAGAACACTGTCCAGACTCCAGGATAATACACTTTAAAATACGCCTATGACTTATAATTCGACGATACAACACGCCTAGGCTGAAAATGTCAGCCTCCGTGCAGCTTACAGCGAACGTCAAAAGATCACCTCCAGCAATTCCGAATACCTCGAATTCAAAAGCTTTGGAGGGTCACCGACGTATCCACAGTTCGAACCCCACTCCGAGGAAGGGAAATAAATTCTTCTAGGATTACCTGCTCCATAGCTTCTTTAAACTCGTGAGCGTCTCCCAACTCTAGCGAGGCGCTCCCATTGACATGAAATCCTACGCTTTGGAACCGGCGAAAGCCCGGTCCAGTGAGCAAATTATCGAGCGCAAGTAGAACGCCAGCTCGGAATCGATAAAGAATGTCCAAACTGAGACGAATAACGACGTGGTGCAGGTTGGGCGCAGCTGCGAGAACTTTGAGCTCAGTGCATATTTCGGGGATGATGTTGTGGATCAGGGAGCTGGTGAAAATGCTGAGTTGGAATGTTTGGAGGGTGTTGAGTGAGGAGGCTATGGATTGACCGACGCCCCGGTAGGTGTGGGAGGTCGTACCTGCGTGAATCATTTTAACGGTGTACTTTTTTACAAAAGGGGAGGAGAACGTACCAAGCAAGTGAACTTCTGTAAGAACTTCAGAGGAAGATAGTATCTCTCTCATGCAAATGTTACCTCCTGCTTCATGTAGAGATGCGATGAAGCGATGAACAAGAGTTAGATCCATTATGGGATACTCGGATTTTATAAGCAGTATTTGCCCTACGAGAATCACGCCAGCTTCGTCACAGGAGAGCGCACGCAACCGAAGGGGAGTCATAACCGGGAATGTAGAGCCATTTGTTGATAATTCGACGCTTTTCAAGGAGAGCTCTTCGAGGCCGCCACCGCACCAGGAGAAAGTGGACAGTGGGAAGTTGGTGAAGGATGCGAATTCGAGCTGGGTCAACTTGGGCGAGCTAATAATGTGATGAATGCAGGTAATGAAATTGGGGCAGAGGTCACCCCAATTCAATGTATTGAAATCTCCCAGACCCGAGAAATCGTGACGGAGGGAAAATGCGGTGAGGTTGGAGAGCATGTTTAGTGCACGGATGGTTCTAGGGCGGTCTGAATCCTCTAAGTAGATGTATAAATCTAAATCCTGCACGTAGAATGTGATATCGGGCGTCTGATCAAGGAGATCGAGGAATAATCTCATCCTGCGAGGAGGAGCATCGTCACTGTCGTGGTTTGGGGATATATGTCTGCTATTGAGTCTGAGATCGAGATCGATCCTGGAAAAAATGTGTTTCCGACAGCGGGGAAGAAGACTTTACAGGTTTGGGAACATGCCTTTATGGCATCGATTTCGTCATCTACGTTGAGGACGTCGATCACAAATTCCACTATTTCCAAAGGAATTCTTGGAGAATTGACGGTCATCGCGACGTTGAGAGGCACCACATTCATTGAGAGCTTGGTAGTTCGGCTACAAGGGTGCTCGGCACAAGCTCAAGTTCCAGAGTTCTAAGCATACGTACCTGAAGTTCCGATCCAGAAAAAAGTTGAGAGGATAGATAAGGTCGGGTATTTCTTCAATTCTTGAACAAGGCAATGGGAATCGTAGATGATGAATTTAAGTAGCTTCAATGGCGCTCAGGGGTGCTAGGATGACGTGGAGGCCCATGAAATTTGAATGCGATATGTTTGGCTCATTTATCAAGTTCGGTATCGGTGCGCAGTAGGAGACTGGCTGGAGCAGGTTTGGGAAGGCACAAG
The DNA here is from genome assembly GCF_000143565.1 of Laccaria bicolor S238N-H82. Lineage (NCBI taxonomy): Eukaryota > Fungi > Basidiomycota > Agaricomycetes > Agaricales > Hydnangiaceae > Laccaria > Laccaria bicolor. The sequence continues at coordinate 48,368 of NW_001889934.1, read as the reverse complement.
GCGCAGGACCTGGCGCCGCGAGCACAAATGCCTACAAGAAACAAGTGAGATAATCAGAGACGCCCCGCCAGTATACGGAATGAGAAAAAGAGAAATGATTACGTAGGCCTCAGGCAAACAACGGCCAACATTGAATACAAATACAAACATACACAATTCATCAGTCCAATTCAGTCGTAATCAGGTCGTAATGATCGTTCTCCTCCTCTCTCTCGGGGTTATCATTGTCATCACTCTGGTTGTTGGCAACCCATTCAACCGCTTCCTTAACCGCTGTACTCAAATTGAAAACATCCTCAAAATCGCCCTTAGTTTCCACATCTGACTTCTTCAAGTTCTTGATCTGCGTGCTTGCTGCGTGCCCTTTTTGTGCTTCCTGTTCTCGTTGTAAAACACTGCGTAGAAGGTCAATGGACTGTCATAAATGATTGGAATGTGGCTTGCATTTGAGCTTGTTCAGGACCCTTCTATTATACACGATGAAGTTTTTTCTGGCGTTCTCGTAGTCCCCATCTTCAACGTAAGCCTTGATGTCAGTTGCAATCTTTCCTTTTTTACGCTCCTCTTCAGTGTCGTCTGCTTGAAAATGAATACCGGCGGCTTTTAAGGCCTCATCTATCGTCATATCGTCCGGTTCACGGCCTGGATACATCAGCATCGTGAAGGCCTTGTAAAACTGGATTCCCGAAGATGCCCTATCGGGGCGCTGGTGTTCGTGATGAAAACCTAAAGCATGACCGAATTCGTGAAGGAAGGTTCTCTTGGTACAGCCGTAACCCCCAAAAAACATCTTCGTTGCTTTGCCGGACTCTAGTTTGCATACATTGCTTGACGCACTGCCAGTCATCTTTTGGCCAGGTGATTAGGATGTTTGAGACACGGCGGTCTTTCGTTTCGCTGAATTCTAAATAAGCGTATTTCATCCATTCGTCCCTCGCAGAATCGAAATCTTCTTGATATTCCTCTAGCAGCGCGGTAACAAAATAGTACTTCAACACAGGCTAAGAAATAGAATTCAGCGACGTGACACGGCTCTTAATGCAAAACGAATTACCGGGGATGTGAGAACCTTGGACTTACTAGTACCACTCAGTTTCACCGCAACAGGCCATACATTCTGGGTAATAATGTGGAAAGGGTTCGACATGACGGGTTTTGTAAACTCGAAGGTAAACTGGAATCAGGAGAGGTAGTAAGTAGGCAGGGCACCGTTAGTAAGACCTTGACAGAATTAAAAGAACCTCGTGTGTCAATTGTCTTTCCTGCATGGGATGAGTTCGTTTAACCGGGATTATCATTCTTCATCCGGAATGCGAGGCTAGATCTCGTGGCAATAAAGTTTTTAATCCTTTATTTCCTCAAATAATGTTCATCTGGTCGAATCAATTGAGTAAATTGTGTTCGTAGCATACATTACCGATGCCCGCAACCACTGTTGGAATATTTTTTAATAAATCAGGCTCCAGTCCCACACTTGCCTTGTATCACAATAAATCTGGCATCGCAGTGGTGGATCGCCCCATCATTGGAATATAGAAAATATAGTATACATACTTCCCAAGTATCCTAGTGGTTGAATACATTAGAAATCTGCATATCTGTAGTCCGTTTCTAGGTTTATGTATAACGAGAGAATAACGCGAGGGTATTTGAGGTTCGTATGTACATAGTTGTATTGATGCTGATACGAAACTTCAAACGTCCAAAGTATATCAATCTAAAGTAGCCGCAAATTCGTCACATAAACCCGGTAAGAAAAATCTAGACAAGCGACACGCCAAGTACTCACCAACTTCGGACCAGAAGCGCATACGCGCTTCGCGTAATTATTTAACAGGGAACGGCACTGGCGGGGCAGAAAGCGTCGTTGACGTTATAGATCAACGTGCCGTCAGCCTAGTCAAGGTCATCAGTAAACAATGCGATGGTACGAGTGCGGCGAATCGTTCTGTACCACTTTGTAATCGCAATAATAAGTCATGCCGTCCTTCAAGAATTGGCAGTGGAGTGGGTCGCTTCCGGCCTGTTGTTGGAACTTGAACAGTCCTTGATTGGGGGGGCATTTCCAGCAGGCTTGAGCTGCCGCTTGGGCTTTAGGCGCCGCTTGGCCTTGAGGCACCGCTTGGGCGGATACGAGCAGGGCGCTTGTGAGGACGGCGAGGATTGCGGTGAAGGAACGCATTTTCGAGGTAAAGTTATGGAAGTAGTGGTTTTTTCTTTGAGGGAGGATTGAAGGGTTTGTTTGATGATTTTGGACTGGAGAGATGAGGCGCTTTTAAATAAAATCCTTCATGCAAGCAAACTTGAGACGGAATTTTCGGCATGGCCATCGTACACTACAGGGTCAAACCCGCAGCCATCCATTGTAAAACGCGAAATTCACCCAGGTCAATGCTTGATGCTTCTCCCCACACGAATTACTGCGCGTCAAGAATTTTGACTGTTGCCAACGTGAACTGCGATATGCCGCAAGTCTCAAATTTTCTTCGAAAAGGAAAGAGACGGTTGGCGGCTTACCTGGATTGGGTGGTGAAATTGCAGTAGGGGATAAGAACGTTGAGGTCTGTAAGACGCAGTGTCAATAAATTTCAGAATTCGTAATATTAACTGATCAAGCCTCAGGTCATGTCTCCTAAGTTTCGATCGATTCTGCATTTTTCAATGGGTGATCTGGCGGATCCGAAGAAGAGTGAACTGCGCAGCTGCTCCACACTCCGCGTGTTTTTTGGTCCCGGTGTTCGGTGGGTGCGAACCTGAGCGGTTGCACGCAGCAAAGGTCCTAATTTTTGAAGGAGACAAAGTTGAATTGCGGCATCCAACAATAAATTTATGGTTCATTAAATAAAAGCTTACCTATTTCCCGTGAAAGAGCTCTTAAGTTGTCCATGCCGTGTTCAAGGACTCGTTTCAAAACCCGGAGGTGTTGTCTTCAAATTCGGGGGCTCCTTTTCAGAATCGGAGGTTCGAATCATCTGCCGGTATGATGTGGCCGTCTCGTTTTAAAAATAAGCCTCGTAACGACAGATTTTTGTTTCTTTCCTGTGCGTCGGGTGCGGAAACTGTCCGGCGATTCATCATCGTCTGGAATCTGGATATTCAACTTATTGAGAATTCTTGTCAGTAATGAGTGGGTTGGACCGGGAAATTTTACCCGTTGTTGGTTCACGGCGATGCTGCGCAGCACGGCTGGAGACGGCGGTCTTTGTGGAAGAAATGGAAAGACAATTCCTAAAGCAAAGAAACTGAAGCAGTCCACGTGTGCGCTTCTTCGTGAAACGTAAACTGCTCGCTTGAGGTTCATGGAGGTGGGACCCCAACATCGACTAGATCGTGAGGTACCAATAGCCACCCCCTAATCCCGATAATCATGGTCAGCCATTCAATGACGTCACCTAGGTCCATGTGATGGATAAGCAGATCCCCATTTCTTGAAATTTGAATGGAACGACAGCGGCCTGGCGACGAGAGCGAGTGGTAGACCCTGAAAAGAGCGCCACGTCTGTCCGCGGGTTACTTTGGTTGGGAAATGTAATCGACGTGGTCAGCGCAAAGTCCGAGATCGACGCTATCAAGGTGTGTCCACAGACCTGTGAACCTTCTTCCTCGCTGTCAAACGCACATTTTCTCCAGGATCAATCCCCGGACTCCATAGTTGCAATGACAACGGCCAGACACATCGTCTCGACCTCGCTCGCAAGATGCTATTTCTTCATCTCCTCGAACAAACACCGAAATCTCGTTTTGCTTGCGGGATCTCAACCTCTGTTGAAAAACTCGTCATCAAATATTCAGCCCAGGCCACCGGCCTCCCTATTTCTCCAACCCTCCGCAACGACTGGTCATCTTTTTCTCCTCTCTCGTAGAGCATTGATGTACCTTCTTGAGACATACAACGGCATTCAGAAGGGTCTCTGTCCGCCAGAACGTTGAGAGCAGGGAGTTGCCCCGAGACGATGAAAGATGGAGTAACGGCGAGAGCGAGGACTCTCTCCGAAGCGTGAAGAGTTTCTCCTCTTCGAAGCGTGGAGAGTTTCTCCAGAGCGGCAACCCACAAGGGCGAGAGAGGGGAATCTTGTCAGGACAACGACGGCCTCCCCGCCGTCCATGGGCACCACGGAGTCTTGTCACCACGTTGAGAGCAGCTCAAACATCAAGAGCGAGGGGTTTCTGCAGAAGGTTTATAACGGAGAGTCTCGCCGACACATCGAGAAGAGGGAGCATTGTCACAAGATAGAGAGCTGGGTGCCCCGCCAGAGCAATGAAAGGACGAGAGGGGAAAAAGTCTTGCTGTGACGATAACATTGAAGATTCGGTAATCTGGCCAAAACTTCAAGAACTGAAAGTCTCTCCAGATGGTCATTGATACAGAATGGGAGAACGTCCGGGGAGTATCATCACGTCGTCATCATGTCAACAAGAGTCCTAGCAAATTTCTGCGATGAGTATTATGCCCACTTTGGTATTTTCGTGTGTGATAGTACAACGGTGATAGGAAGGATAGGGAGTAGAATTTAAGTTGAAAAAGTCTGGAAATAATGATAGGAGAAGATGGGGGGTAGTTTTGCAAGACGACGGACGACGAGGGCAGCTGAGGTATATCAAATCTGTATAGAAAACGACCGGTCTGACTCCTGAAACGGTATTAGCAGCGACTAATCCAAGAGCATTCGATATACCATTGGAAAAGTTTAATACAACGGATCCACCTTAATCCCAATGTTCCCATCACCCATGCCCATCCCAAAGTCGATCCAAATCTCCCTCCTCAAGTAAAAGGCATACCACACGATGAAGATACAGAAAGCAACGAGTGAAGCGCATGCATATGGTGAAGGCGGAGGCGGATTGAATCGCGGGTCGGCCTCGAATGCCATCATGATGCGGAGTTGGCGGGTGTGTGCCAAGTATGAGTGATGCGGAGCATGGTGTTCAGGGTCTTCGTCAGCGTCGAAGGATATTGAACATGTGCGGAACGGCCTAGAGATGGAAGGGTTGGAGGTGGGGACGAGCTCGTAGCCTGCAGGCCGCAGCGGTGGCCATGATGAGCTTGACGTCGTGATGGTTGAGAGGAAAGTGCGTTGCCATTGTTTGGCGACGATGTCGAGCCTCTTGTCACAATACCACGACTATCATCTAGCTAGCGCTCTTTCTCCCCGCAATCATTGCAGACATTCCGGTTGAAGATTTGACAACGACAACGAAGGCGTGCCGCCCACAACATCATCATCGAAGGACAGGGGTACAATACCGACTTCACATAGGTGCCAAGTTTTCTTCCAGAGATACGTAGCCACGGCTGATACTTGCTCACAGGCCCAAAATTCCAACCACAGATGGGGGGAAATGGTGACATACCTTCCGATAAAGCGCTGTTTCTTGTGGTTTCCGTCATACCAGAGAAAGAGCAAATCGACGTTGAGAGGACCCCTGGTCTTGTTTGGCCAGTGATATTGACCTCTCTCCGCATCCTAGAGTGTTTCCCTGCCATCCCCGCCGTGGAAGCATCATCGGCTACTCAAATTGCTTTTCATGAAATAGGTAGCCAGAGCTTAGGATCCCCGAATTCGATCTGCTAGTAACATGCCAAAAGTCGCCGTTATGACAGACCCAATCATAAAACCCACAATCGCTATTATGAATCTGAAATGGGGAATTGGCCCCGCGGCAGAGCTGTCTGAATGGCGAAATGTCGCGGGGTGCCTATGATCACAAAAGGTGAGCAGCCGATCAGATTGAGTTGACCGAGAGATAGGATGATTGCCGAGAGATAGGATGATTGCCATGAAAATGATAGTAGCCCCAAGCGGTTGAGAGATGGCCTTCGTTTCTACTCCAACATTGAATGATTGCATGAGCGCTACCCCCACTGGTTCATTTCCCATTAGTTCTCATCGAGATGAGGTAGGTATAACAGGGCGTACCAACACCGGAGGACGCCATCCCTAAACTCGTTCTGACATAGGCGAGAAAAGTGCGCTCACCGGCTGGTCTCTTGCGACGCTTCCGCGATTGGCCAAGGAGAAGTTGATCCTCGAGGCAATTGGGTCACGGAACATCGGCCCTGTTTGGAAGGACAATCGATAATCAAATCCAAATCGAATCGTTGATCCAACACAAATGCTTGGCGTTTCTCCCATCATGATCGGGCGCTTCACTTCTTCCATTCCCACCACGACCACGACCTAAAAACACAAGCATCTTTACACCAGATGTCCAATGCTTGACCGCGCAGGAGGTGTCATCGTGTCAGGCGCCAGCGCCCTCACTGAAGTCCATGGAAATTATACATCGGGTGAGTTTTGACATGTAAGTAGTAATCTGCAACGCTAGCGCTCAAACCGGATTTCTACTATGAACGAAACTCAGTTACGCATATCAATGGCCCAAGTGTATTGACAGGCGGACACGGTAACTCTCTTCCCTTTTCTGACAGAAAATGACTTCACTAATAGGTTTCAGGCCTCCAATTTCTTCAAACAAACATCGCAGCCAGCGCAATGCACAATTCCAAAGGACGCTACGCCGACGCTCCGAGATGCCACAAGGATACACGAAAAGCCGTTCTCAAAGACATAACAAATTGGGTCTTAGACGATTCCAAAGATACTCTGATCCTTTGGCTCAGCGCCCCAGCTGGCTTCGGCAAGTCAGCCATTTTGCAGACTATAGCCGAAACTTTCCATGATTCCAAGGGGCTCGCTGCTAGTTTTTTTTTTGCACGTACCGCTCCTCAGAGAGACACTGAGACTCACCTGATTGCGACTATTGCTGCGCAGCTGGCAAAATCAGTTCCAGTGACTAAGCCTTTCATCGAGCAAGTCGTGCTGGATGACCTATCAATATTTGAAAAGGCGTTGCCCGTTCAGATGGAACTTCTTGTGGTCCAACCTCTGATCCAGGCTTCGTTTCAGGCGGAATGGAACTACCCATGGCCTTCATTGCTTATTATTGACGGTCTTGATGAATGCAACGACGGGAAAGTTCAGGCCGATATCTTACACATGTTCAACGACGCTCTTTTGAAAATCAAGTATTCATTACCTAGACTATACCTCCTCATCGCCAGTCGAGAGGAGCCCGCCGTCTCCGATGTATTTGAGGACAGGCTTTCCACCATCACCCACCATATTGTTCTCGACGGTTCTTACGATCCTGATCACGACATAGCAACATTTCTTCGGAGCAGCTTTTCAGATATATATCACCGCCGGCGCATTCGCTTTCCTTCGATGTCCTCCCTCCCCCAGCCATGGCCATCAGAAAAAGTAATTTCATTCCTTGTTCAAAAGTCATCCAGCCAATTTATTTTTGCGGCGACGGTGATTCGATTCGTCGATGAGGAGCGTAAGGTCCCTTCCGCACAGCTCGAGCTTATTTTGGATATCTGTGAATCACTCGACGCTTCTCAACACATCACCAATCCCTTCGTCCTCATTGATCAACTGTACACGCATGTTTTGCGATCGACTTTGGAAATCAAGAAAGTCATCTCATTTCTTGGGGCTATCTTTTGTTTACAGCGTAACCAAGCCCCAACGCCTGCTTTATTGGAATCCCTTTTCGGTCTCAAGTCGGAAGAGATGGTAACTCTCTTCTGGGACTTACACTCCCTCATCTACCTACCAGCGTCCAGGACCCATTCCATTCATTTCTATCATGCTTCGTTCAGGGATTATTTGGTAGATCGCCACAGATCAAAAGATCTCCACACCGATGAACATGCGGCACATTCGCTC
>NW_001889934.1:32541-37771 GCF_000143565.1 Laccaria bicolor S238N-H82 | reverse complement strand
GCCATGATGAGCTTGACGTCGTGATGGTGAGAGGAAAGTGCGTTGCCATTGTTTGGCGGCGATGTCCGAGTCGAGCCTCTTGTTGTCTTACCACGACTATCATCTAGCTAGCGTTTACAGCTCTTTCTCCCCGGAATCGTTGCAGAGATTCCGTTTTCTAACCCTCAGGAACCTGGTTAAAGATTTGACGACGTACAGTACCGACCTCACACAGGTGTGTTTTCTTCCCGAGGTACGTAGCCACGGCTGATACTTGTTCCCACAGGCCAAAAATCCCAATCACAGGTGGGGGGAAATGGTGACATACCTTCCGGTAAAGCGCTCACCCCTGTTTCTTGTGGTTTCCGTCATACCAAAGAAAGAGCAAATTGACGTTGAGAGGAACTCTGGTCCTCTTTAGCCATAGATGCGCGGACTCCGAGTGAATAGTCGCCCTACTTTGTACGTCCTCATTGTTGGGGTACTCCACCCCACATTTCTCTTGAGCATCGTTCCTATTGAGGCCCAAGCTTCATCAACCACATAACAGGTAATCTATCCGTTCTTATTCATGACAAGGGAACTAGAATGACACGCCCAAAATTACAGAATCCGCAATGTTCTAGCCTACATCTTGCTTTGACAGCGGACGGAACAACGGTACTGCCAACTCTCGAAGGACTTTCTACAACCCCGTCTGTCACGGTCCTCCACCGAATTCCTTGCTAAGTCTCGGTCTGCTACTACTAAGATATCTTGTTCAACGGTTTGTGTGAATTTACCCCAATGTGTCAAGGGTGCTTGACCATAGTATCTTAAGCATCGATCGGATGCACTCAAGTATTGCCCGTGCATTTAGAGGAGCTTTATATTTACATCGTACGTTCGTGATGAGTTTCGTTAGAATCATAAGTAATCCAGGATTTCCAATCGTCTGTAATATTGACCTCCCTCCGCATCCTGGAGTGTTTCCCTGCCATCCCCGCCGTAGAAGCATCATCGGCTGCTCAAATCGGTTTGCATGAAATAGGTAGTCAGACCTTAGGATCCCCGAATTCGATCTGGAAGTAACATGCCAAAGGTCGCCGTTATGACAGACCCAATCATAAAACCCACAATCGCTATTCCAAATCTTGAAATGGGGAATTGGCCTCGCGGCAGTGCTGTCTGAATGGCGAAGTATCGTCGGGTCCCTATACATGATGTTCAAGAAAGTTGAGAAGATGATCAGTCGAGTGACGAGATTGAATTGACCAAGAGATAGGACAATGATTGCCATGAAAATGATAGTGGCCCCAAGCGGTTGAGAGATGGCCTTCGTTTTCACTCCAACATTGAAGAATTGCATGAGCGCTACCCCTTCCCATTAGTTCCCATCGAGATGAGGTAGGTATAACAGGGCGTACCAACGCCGGAGGACGCAATCCCTAAACTCGTTCTGACATAAGCGAGAAAAGTGCGTTCAGAGGCTAGATGGTCTCTCGCGACGCTTCCGCGATTGGCTAAGGAGAGGTTTATCTTCAAGGCCATGTGAGATGGTATCGGTGCTCCTTTGCTGTCGCCCGTCTCATTTGCGTGTGGAGAACAAGTGGATGCTTCAGGGCTTTGGTTGACTGGGGTAGAAGGTGGAGCGAGGGCTCCATACGTCCGATGGGAAACCTGTGGAAGGTTCGCAAAAGATAACCTTATCTGGGCATATAAGCACATTGCGGACGGAGTTGGTCGAAGGGTATTCACCTGTGAAGAGTTCTCTTGCGTAGCAGGTATGAATTCTCCACTAAAAATTCAAAGATATAAGCACCCAGAAGAGGACTTGAAGAGTAAACGAAAATTTTCTGGAAATGACGGACCATAAGGCCTAAGCGCTAAGCTCTTGGTCCATGTCAAGTTCAGGTTGGAGTGTGAAGCTTGTATACATGGACAGCCTCTTTGTAAACGCACCTAGGCTTGTTAAGACCTTGCTTATGACCTTTGTCTTCTTCATCGGAAGAGCTTGCCATGGCCATGGTGGTTGTTTAGAGAAAGTTCTCAAAAGGCACCATCAAACATGATGGAGATAAGATATCCGTCCTAAACCGAACAAATTCCGTATCCGGATATTGCGCCCTGTAGCACGTAGCACTTGCGTAGCAGTTGCCCACGAGCGCCGCGTACTTATCTGAGACTTGGAAGTTCACTAGTTCACTAATGTAATCGCACAATAGGACTCCGTGCATATCACGCCCGTGGCTTCCCGCGATATCTAATCCTTCCTTGCCTCTTAAACGTGCGCCGCCAGCGAACCACTTGTGGTTTGCAACTAGCAACAAGAAGGTGCATATCTGTCATAATATTAAAGTTGTCTGTATGGCATGATCGTGAACGACGACAAAAGAATTTCGAGTACGGGGAATCGAACCCCGAGCTACCGCGTTCATCATACGCGTGAAAGGCGGTAATGTTAGCCGTTACACCATACTCGATTTTCTGTGGGTTAAGCAAGACACACACATCTCGTCTTGGAAAAGCAGTATGTACATAGTCTGCATTCGACTCCCTCTGGTTGCCCCCCTCGTGGCAACCTCGTCGTATACATACAAGATATCTACCGGAGACGGTGCTTGAATACATACTTGCGCGCAAATCACTAGACATAGAAGTTGACTGACAGCAACATAATCGCCTGTTCAAGTTGAATGACGCACCTGCGTCACTTCGACGAAATTACATGTCTGAGACAGCCTCATTCTCTTGCATCCTTCCTTGATGTGGGTGCTACTCGTCTGTATCGTCACCCTTTCCAGTTCCGCCGTCCTTAATTCGAACACATCATCATCCTCGCAGCTTTCCGCATCCCCGGCGACCTCCACTGCCCCGACCTCCTCCTCCGAGTCTTCCGGGTTTACAAATTCACCCGCATTCGCCGCGATCGTATCTATCCCACGTCCGTCTTTTTAGAATGTCGATCTTTCCTTTGAAATTGACGCATTCTAGTCGAGCTCGCGGCACTTTTTCTACTCGTTAGCTGCGTAGTTATCTGGTGGGATGGCTATGTGCATGCAACCACGCTTGCCCGGGCACAGGCCGTGGTGGTGGCGAATAATACGCTTCAACAGCCCGCGATGAGGGGGATGCCGACTCTCCAAATCCAAAACCCCGCTTCCACGCGACCATCGTTAGATATTACCCTGGCAGATGCTGGATCCGTACGCTCCCTGAATTCTGAGGTGTTCACAACGTCTTCAGAGTCTGACAACTCAACTCCTCGACAAGAGAACACGACAAATTTTCAAGGGTGGTCTTTGAATAATTCCGTTCGCCGCTAGTTTACTTTGTAAAATTAAAATTTGCGGTAATGTGACGCGTATTCAATCAAGCGTCAAAAGATCGACCCTTGCAATCCGAGCATCAATAAAACAGGACGGATCGACAGCATCCTATCACCAATCAATGCGACATCTCTGCAGCTTGTCCCATGGCTTAGTTGGTTACGGCGTCCGACTGTTAGCGAAATGCGTGATCGGAAGATCGAGAGTTCGAGTCTCTCTGGGACAGATATCCGTTGAGTATATTTAAATTTTGAGCCGCGTTGTACAATGTTCTTTTTGTGTATATGACCTCTATCCAATCCACTGATTTCCCTTCTTTCTGTTAGGGGGATATGAAGAATTGAAAGAACCCCGGTTTTCCCCTTGTCCAGCCATATTTGGTGAAGGTTACGACTTGTAGGTGTGCCCGCAGAGACCTCCGAAGGAGATCTTCCCATGATATTGAACAATTGATCAAGGATTCCGAGTTTATGCGTCAAAATGCGTTTGCGTTTGCGGTGGTTGGGCCTCAGTGAAAGATAACTTATGACGGGTTTTCTCGCCTTGCGCCCCATCTTCAAGTTTTTGTTCATCCAATAATCAGCGATGGCTTCAATCATAATCTCTTGGTCACTTTCATTGTAGTCATTTCAAAATTGCAGAATTTTTTTGTTCTTGTACCCGACGTAAGAAATCTGTCCTGAAGCGTTACAGATATAACCAACGACTCGATAACTTTCATATTACACAGATAAACAGACATCTACTTGCTTCTTACTCGATCTGTTACTAACATGCCGAAAGTCGCTGTTATGAGGGAACCAAGCATGAAGGACATGAGCGCAATTCCCACTTTCGAAACGGGGAAGCGTCCGTGAGGCAATTCCTTCTGGATGGAAAATATCGTCGGATACCTGTGAGTTGCACCACAAACTTGAGATGAGCATCTCGTAGTTCAAGTGGAGTGGTGGATTACCGAGACAAGGACAGCGAACGCCATTGCTATCGTTATGGCTCCAAGCGGCTGAGAGAACCTCCTAATTTTGTTCCAAGATTGAAGAACTGCATGAGCGCTACACCATAAATTTTCCTGCGATCAGACNCAATTCGTTTGATAAATTACAAGACGTACCAATACCCGAGGGTGCGATTCCTAAACTCGTTCTGACGTAGGCGAGAAAGGTGCGCTCAGAGGCCAGATGATCTCTGGCGACACTCCCATTATTGATTAAGGATAAGTAGTTGAACTTTTGAGCTCGAGGCGACGGCTGCCTTGCTACTGCTCGCCTTTGCGTTTGAATAAATGTTTTCTGAGTTGGAAGCCTCGTCCATCGGGGAAGGGGGCGACGCAAGAACCACACCCGGCGCGCGATCGGCAACCAGCGGAGAGCTTCATTATTTCAGGATGTAGTATGGACCAAGATTGTTGTAAATTTAGCCACCAGTGATGTTTCTTGGAAAATAGAGGGGAAGTCTCGGCTGGTAAGTTAGCATCTACACATCAGAAATTCAATAATCTTGAAAACGCCTTCAACTTTCTGAGGGATCTCGAAGAGTTGACAATTTGAAAAAAATTGTAATGCACCTAGGCTACTGGAAGCTTTGTTCATGATAAGTAGTAGTCCGATGAAGTCGCCTTGCGTGCGTGTAATTTTCTGAGGCTCCGAGAATATATACGAACGGAAAAACGTCAAAAGGCGCCACGATGACTCAATGAATACCGTAAGTTTGGCTTGGGACACAGAAAATTTGGAGAAAATTAGGAAATGTTGTCATCTGCAACAAATTCGCTCAGAAAAAACGTCATCTCTCCGGTCTGAGGATTTTAAAAAAAAGTAAAGCGATTACGAACCTCACCAATCGTTGCTTGATTAGTTCGACTGTTTCTTCGACAATGGGATCAGGGCAATGCAATAACTTGCTAAGATGAAAAGGTAGTCAACAATATCCGTGGTGAGATGGCC
>NW_001889934.1:28415-29567 GCF_000143565.1 Laccaria bicolor S238N-H82 | reverse complement strand
CGACGATGTGAAAATGATGATGGATGGTAAGACGAGATGGGCGTACTTTATTTCTGAGTCATCATGGCAATTCATTCTGAAGTCGTGGTGCATCCTCACGCCTGCTCTAAGCCCTTGCAGTCGCTTGAAAGAAGTCGGCGCTAAGTTCGTTCGGAGTCGACTGGGGGGTCAAAGGGTCCAAGCGCCGACTCGGATGTGTATCCTCACGGTCCATATGAACCCGGCTCGGCAGAGTCCTTTCGGATTTCTACCTGGATTGCTGGAGTGAGAATCAGATACAAATAGCATGACGAACTTACATTGAATGGTGGTTCATCCTATCCCAGAAGTTGAAGCAAACTCGTCCGTTTTTAGCGGTACTTTCCATCTGTTGTGTCAGAGAATGTGGTAAAGTGTCAGTTTATGTGCAATTGTAGAATATCATACTAACCCAAAATTTGACGAAGGATTCGTTTCAACAGACGCCTGAAAAAGATGTTGGTAGATGGTTATGAATCCAGAGGCGGAGGTCTAATTGCGCTGAAACTTTACATAAACAAATTTGAGACCATTCTTGCCACGTTTTTTTTCTTGCTTTCACGCAACTCCTCCTCAATCTCTTATATTGAATGTCTATGACTCCTTGCAACAGCCATTTCGGATTGCCAGAATGGAAAATATCATGAGCAACTCACTCACTCAACCCCCTCTATGACATACTTCGTCCTGGTGCGCTGGCAGACTTTTCTGAACTCCAGCTCATAATTATGCTCCTAGGCAGAAAACTCACAATCATTCGTTACCACAGCGCCTCCCCACCCGAAAGCGCTCAGAATTCCCGATCAACGCGAGATGAGATCTGATCACCCCGAAGCAGCTTATCTCAACCCCATCGCAGCAGCCTGCCGTGCTCCTCCACAACCACCATGTCCCAAGTCACCAACAAACCCCCTCTCCAACTCGCTCTACGCGGAGACTCCCTCCTAACCTCCCCGCGCTTCAACAAAGGCGCCGGGTTCCCAGCCAACGAGCGCACAGCGTTTGGATTGATCGGCCGTCTCCCATATCGCACCAATACCCTCGACGAGCAATGCGAGAGAGCCTACGAACAGCTCACTTCCCGTGATTCGGCGATACGCAAGAACACGTTCTGCAGAGCCGAAGGACCAGAAT
>NW_001889934.1:9714-28226 GCF_000143565.1 Laccaria bicolor S238N-H82 | reverse complement strand
CGTATCTATCCCACGTCCGTCTTTTTAGAATGTCGATCTTTCCTTTGAAATTGACGCATTCTAGTCGAGCTCGCGGCACTTTTTCTACTCGTTAGCTGCGTAGTTATCTGGTGGGATGGCTATGTGCATGCAACCACGCTTGCCCGGGCACAGGCCGTGGTGGTGGCGAATAATACGCTTCAACAGCCCGCGATGAGGGGGATGCCGACTCTCCAAATCCAAAACCCCGCTTCCACGCGACCATCGTTAGATATTACCCTGGCAGATGCTGGATCCGTACGCTCCCTGAATTCTGAGGTGTTCACAACGTCTTCAGAGTCTGACAACTCAACTCCTCGACAAGAGAACACGACAAATTTTCAAGGGTGGTCTTTGAATAATTCCGTTCGCCGCTAGTTTACTTTGTAAAATTAAAATTTGCGGTAATGTGACGCGTATTCAATCAAGCGTCAAAAGATCGACCCTTGCAATCCGAGCATCAATAAAACAGGACGGATCGACAGCATCCTATCACCAATCAATGCGACATCTCTGCAGCTTGTCCCATGGCTTAGTTGGTTACGGCGTCCGACTGTTAGCGAAATGCGTGATCGGAAGATCGAGAGTTCGAGTCTCTCTGGGACAGATATCCGTTGAGTATATTTAAATTTTGAGCCGCGTTGTACAATGTTCTTTTTGTGTATATGACCTCTATCCAATCCACTGATTTCCCTTCTTTCTGTTAGGGGGATATGAAGAATTGAAAGAACCCCGGTTTTCCCCTTGTCCAGCCATATTTGGTGAAGGTTACGACTTGTAGGTGTGCCCGCAGAGACCTCCGAAGGAGATCTTCCCATGATATTGAACAATTGATCAAGGATTCCGAGTTTATGCGTCAAAATGCGTTTGCGTTTGCGGTGGTTGGGCCTCAGTGAAAGATAACTTATGACGGGTTTTCTCGCCTTGCGCCCCATCTTCAAGTTTTTGTTCATCCAATAATCAGCGATGGCTTCAATCATAATCTCTTGGTCACTTTCATTGTAGTCATTTCAAAATTGCAGAATTTTTTTGTTCTTGTACCCGACGTAAGAAATCTGTCCTGAAGCGTTACAGATATAACCAACGACTCGATAACTTTCATATTACACAGATAAACAGACATCTACTTGCTTCTTACTCGATCTGTTACTAACATGCCGAAAGTCGCTGTTATGAGGGAACCAAGCATGAAGGACATGAGCGCAATTCCCACTTTCGAAACGGGGAAGCGTCCGTGAGGCAATTCCTTCTGGATGGAAAAATATCGTCGGATACCTGTGAGTTGCACCACAAACTTGAGATGAGCATCTCGTAGTTCAAGTGGAGTGGTGGAATTACCGAGAACAAGGACAGCGAACGCCATTGCTATCGTTATGGCTCCAAGCGGCTGAGAGAACCTCCTAACTTTTGTTCCAAGATTGAAGAACTGCATGAGCGCTACACCATAAATTTTCCTGCGATCAGACCCAATTCGTTTGATAAATTACAAGACGTACCAATACCCGAGGGTGCGATTCCTAAACTCGTTCTGACGTAGGCGAGAAAGGTGCGCTCAGAGGCCAGATGATCTCTGGCGACACTCCCATTATTGATTAAGGATAAGTAGTTGAACTTTTGAGCTCGAGGCGACGGCTGCCTTGCTACTGCTCGCCTTTGCGTTTGAATAAATGTTTTCTGAGTTGGAAGCCTCGTCCATCGGGGAAGGGGGCGACGCAAGAACCACACCCGGCGCGCGATCGGCAACCAGCGGAGAGCTTCATTATTTCAGGATGTAGTATGGACCAAGATTGTTGTAAATTTAGCCACCAGTGATGTTTCTTGGAAAATAGAGGGGAAGTCTCGGCTGGTAAGTTAGCATCTACACATCAGAAATTCAATAATCTTGAAAACGCCTTCAACTTTCTGAGGGATCTCGAAGAGTTGACAATTTGAAAAAAATTGTAATGCACCTAGGCTACTGGAAGCTTTGTTCATGATAAGTAGTAGTCCGATGAAGTCGCCTTGCGTGCGTGTAATTTTCTGAGGCTCCGAGAATATATACGAACGGAAAAACGTCAAAAGGCGCCACGATGACTCAATGAATACCGTAAGTTTGGCTTGGGACACAGAAAATTTGGAGAAAATTAGGAAATGTTGTCATCTGCAACAAATTCGCTCAGAAAAAACGTCATCTCTCCGGTCTGAGGATTTTAAAAAAAAGTAAAGCGATTACGAACCTCACCAATCGTTGCTTGATTAGTTCGACTGTTTCTTCGACAATGGGATCAGGGCAATGCAATAACTTGCTAAGATGAAAAGGTAGTCAACAATATCCGTGGTGAGATGGCCGAGCGGTCTAAGGCGCCAGACTAAGGACCAGGACATTTGATGTCCGATATATCTGGTCCTCCGGGGCGTGGGTTCGAATCCCACTCTCATCATTGTTTTATTTTGTTGAGTTCCGCAATTTTGACCAAGAAGTGTTCAGGACCATTCATTGGCCAACAAAATATTCTCAATTTATGCTTTTTGTACCTATTTCCAGCTTTTATTCTCATCATTCGCTACTACAACGTTTGCCATCTTACCCCCTCGGGATCATAATCTACCTCTACGCCATCCCACTCCAAGCTTTCCATCGTATCTCGCAAAACCGAACATTTACGAAAAACAATTCTCTTGAGAGGGGCATCCCCATTTCTCCGCCAGCGCAAAAACGACTGGAAGACTCGATAAGCGGGGCCCCACATTGAGCTGTCCTCAGTGAATAGGATGGTGTGTAGAGCTGGTAGGAGAAAGGTCGGGACGATCTCGATTCCTCCGTTCAATGGCAAAGGATACGGTTTCTGGAGAACGGCGAGTAGTTTTTTGGACATGGCTCCTGATAGATTCATCAAAGTCGTTAACCGGATCGCTTTTGAAAGACTGAGCATCAATGCGGGGGGGATGGCTGGGAGTTCGAGTTCGAGGGAGGTGACCTTGGAAAATGTGTCGTCCATTGCGGAGAGGAGAGGTGGAAGGAGTTCGGCCCATCCGTTTGGACTGGACGCGGAATGAAGGTCGAGATAGAGGTAAGGATTCGGTTCTTCTGGTAATCGTCCCGTCGTTTCGTACTCGTTTGGTTCGTTGGAGATCGATAGACTGGTCCCTTTCGCGTAGATGAACAAAGAATGGATGTTGTGGTTGAGAGGCCGCGCCCGGTTGATCCTCTGGGAAAATGCTTCTCGTACGATATCGAAGAGCGGTCCAGGTTCTGCTTCTGTGCAGGATAGCATCATGCCGCAATGCATCGGGAAGGCGAGATCACGGAGGAGAAGCGCTACATTTGAGATATGGCCATCCAGATATAATTCAGAGAGGTACGGAAGCTCCACGGGACTCTTGGATGGGGAGGGATGGGCGAGGGATCGGGGAAGAGGAGAGAAGGAATCCTGAATCGAAAGGATTGTCAGCTCAGGCAGCCTTCTCAGAGCGCCGATCCATTGCGACAAAGTAGGGGCAATCGCCGTGTCAACGTTGCGAATAGAGAGGGTAGAGAGGTTTCTGAGGACTGGAGAAGTGAGGTCGACGGTGCACCTTGTTAACTCCAATTGACGCAGCAAGGGTGCATCGTCACCGAGGAGCGATGAAGGGAACTCCAGTCTTCCACCAACCGAGGTACCGCTGTAGCTGATATCGAGGTGAACAAGCTGCGGAGCCTCGTTCGATAGTTTGGTGATCAGCGTTTCCTGAGACGTCGAATCAAACATGACNCGGTAGGTGCGCAACCTTGCAAGGTGGTCGAGTTCTTTGGAAATGATGTTCTCCGCCCGGGGAACGAAGTCTCTACGGCTGAGATCGATTGCATAGGTATCAGATCTTCGAAGCATCTCGAGGTTCCAAGTTTCCGAACGCTCCTCAAAGTCTACGAGATTTGCCCAGAGGATTGGAAGTGAGAGGGCGATGAAGCGCCAAGAATGGCAAACTTGGGAGATGGATAGGGCGGTGAATGAGGTCCAGTGTTCATTGGGGTCGATCGAGGCGAGAATGAAGAGGGGTTCTAGGAGGTCTGGAAAGAGTTTAGAGACCGGCAGTCGACTGTTGTACCACCGCCGCGACTCTAGATCTCGGGAAGAACGCTTGCTAGCCGAGATGATGGGAAGAACGTTGTGTGCTCTGGGCATTATGAGATAATGTTCCCTACAAATATGATCAGACAGGCGTTATTTCTGAAGGGGAAAATAATTACGGTGGAAAGCAAAAAGATGGCGGGCGTGTGGCTGACTTATCGAAAGAGAACTTCTTTAAAGTACTGTTTCATGTCAGCCATCGGAGCAGCGATCGCCCCCCTTCTATTCCTCGTCAACACTGGCGGAGCGACATCTGCTCTTCTGTGTACTGCACCTCCGCAACATAGCCAAATGGTTGGACCGGACCGCGCCAGGTGGAGCAGGACGCCGCTTAGCCAGCCAAGCGCCACTCTTCTCCGATGCTCGTTTGATGAGACCTCGGTAATTCGACGCAGTTTCAGTGCTGTCCTATCTTCTTAATTCAGCATACTCTTCGTCCGTCGACGATGTTGAAATGATGATGGATGGTAAGACGAGATGGGCGTACTTTATTTCTGAGTCATCATGGCAATTCATTCTGAAGTCGTGGTGCATCCTCACGCCTGCTCTAAGCCCTTGCAGTCGCTTGAAAGAAGTCGGCGCTAAGTTCGTTCGGAGTCGACTGGGGGGTCAAAGGGTCCAAGCGCCGACTCGGATGTGTATCCTCACGGTCCATATGAACCCGGCTCGGCAGAGTCCTTTCGGATTTCTACCTGGATTGCTGGAGTGAGAATCAGATACAAATAGCATGACGAACTTACATTGAATGGTGGTTCATCCTATCCCAGAAGTTGAAGCAAACTCGTCCGTTTTTAGCGGTACTTTCCATCTGTTGTGTCAGAGAATGTGGTAAAGTGTCAGTTTATGTGCAATTGTAGAATATCATACTAACCCAAAATTTGACGAAGGATTCGTTTCAACAGACGCCTGAAAAAGATGTTGGTAGATGGTTATGAATCCAGAGGCGGAGGTCTAATTGCGCTGAAACTTTACATAAACAAATTTGAGACCATTCTTGCCACGTTTTTTTTCTTGCTTTCACGCAACTCCTCCTCAATCTCTTATATTGAATGTCTATGACTCCTTGCAACAGCCATTTCGGATTGCCAGAATGGAAAATATCATGAGCAACTCACTCACTCAACCCCCTCTATGACATACTTCGTCCTGGTGCGCTGGCAGACTTTTCTGAACTCCAGCTCATAATTATGCTCCTAGGCAGAAAACTCACAATCATTCGTTACCACAGCGCCTCCCCACCCGAAAGCGCTCAGAATTCCCGATCAACGCGAGATGAGATCTGATCACCCCGAAGCAGCTTATCTCAACCCCATCGCAGCAGCCTGCCGTGCTCCTCCACAACCACCATGTCCCAAGTCACCAACAAACCCCCTCTCCAACTCGCTCTACGCGGAGACTCCCTCCTAACCTCCCCGCGCTTCAACAAAGGCGCCGGGTTCCCAGCCAACGAGCGCACAGCGTTTGGATTGATCGGCCGTCTCCCATATCGCACCAATACCCTCGACGAGCAATGCGAGAGAGCCTACGAACAGCTCACTTCCCGTGATTCGGCGATACGCAAGAACACGTTCTTGCAGAGCCTGAAGGACCAGAATTGGACGTTGTATTATTCGTTGTTGGCGAGGCACTTGAAGGAGCTCGTTCCGGTCATTTATACCCCTACGGAGGTGAGTGCCTGGTGGTGGATTTTGTTGACTGGTTTTTTACTGATTTCTGTTAGGCGGAAGCCATCGCAAATTATTCGCATTTGTTTCGGAGGAGTGAGGGGTTGTATTTGACGTTCCCTTCTCAGGAGAGGATGGAGGAGGATTTCTTGGAACAGACGGAGGGGAGGGACATTGATTTGTTCGTTTGCACGGACTCTGAAGCCATTCTTGGGATTGGAGATCAGGGCGTTGGGGTAAGTGATCATCGATAAGTCGTGTAATCTGTCTGATGGCTTTCACTCCAGGGAATAGGCGTGAGTGCTACGTTACTGGGTCTTGAGCGAGTCTTTGACTCCTTCTCCAGATTTCTACGGCCAAATCTGTCATGTATACGTATGTCGGTCCCTCCACTAGAATCTGTCTCTCCACTGATGATGAAACAGTCTCGTGGGTGGGTTGGATCCTTCACGCTCAGTCAGCGTGGTTCTAGACGTTGGGACAAATAACGAGGAACTCTTGAACGACCCTCTTTACGTGGTGAGTAGTCCGCTTCACCTAGGTCCGCCGCTGCTAATCACCATCAAGGGATGGCCATCCAAGCGCATCCGTGGAGAAGAATATGATAACTTCATTGACAAGTGCGTTGCCGTTAAACCATTTCATTCCAGGCACTAACAACCAGCCCTCCCCAGGTTTGTCCAACTCGTTCGAAAGTGTCACCCTCACAGCCTCCTCCACTTTGAAGACTTCGGAGTGACCAACGCACATCGTCTCCTAGACAGATACCGGGAGTCCCACGCTGCGTTCAACGACGATATGTACGCATCTCCCTCTTTCCTCCCTTTACGAGCGCTGACCCCCGAATCCTCCTCCAGCCAAGGAACAGGTGCTGTCACTCTCGCCTGTATCCTCGCAGCCATCGGTATCTCCAGCCGCTCCTCAAAAAGCGGGCAAGGAAAACGGCTTTCTGACCAGCGATACGTGATCCTCGGCGCTGGATCAGCAGGCATGGGAATTGCAGTACAGCTGCGCGACGCGATGGTAGCTGATGACGGCGTATCGCGAGCTGAGGCGAATCAACGGTTCTGGTTGGTCGATCGTCAGGGGCTGCTCTTCGATTCCGGTACAGCTCTACTCTCACAGACAGACTCTGCGGAGAGAAGAGAGTTCATCCGGCCTGAATCTGAGTATTGGGAGGAACTGGTGGTTGGTGGGAGGGAGAAGACGATCGGGTTGCTGGAGGTTGTCAAGCGGGTTAAACCCACCGTTCTGATTGGGTGTTCGACTGCTGCTGGGGCGTTTACGGAGGATGTCGTCAAGGCTATGGCGGCTGCTTTACAGGCGGAGGATCCTGGTGCGAGGCCCATCATCACCCCGCTGTCGAATCCTAGCAGGCTGGTGGAAGCTACCCCAGAGAACATCATGCGTTGGACAAAGGGTAGGGCTCTGGTGGCTACCGGGAGTCCCTTTGATAGTGTTCATCTGGAGGTTGATGGGAAGAAGAAAGAGTTTAGGTGAATGATTATCCCTCTTTCCAAACGACTTTGGAGATCTGATGGAATTATTTCAGGATCGCGGAGTGCAACAACGCCCTCATCTACCCTGGCCTGGGATTTGGCGCCATCCTCTCACAATCACGGCAGATGACGGACACGATGTTGATCGCAGGAGCACGTCGTCTGGCTGCTCTGTCGCCTGCCATCACTCTTGCGCGCAGAGCTGAGGAGAAAGGGGAGGAATACGAGTATAACGGCGAGGCGCTCTTGCCTGACTTTGGAGAAGCTCCAGAGGTCAATTTTGAGGTTGCTGCTGCGGTTGCTGAGCAGGCTGTGAAGGAGGGTGTTGCCCAGGTGGATTGGGCAGTTGGCCTTGGGTCGGAGCAATTGACGAACGTAGTGAGGGAAAGAGGACACGAAAGGATATGGCTTCCTCGTTATGCGGACTATGTATATGATAAAGATGGGCTGCGAGGGTGAATATTATTAACTAGATAAAGAGTAGTAGATAGAAAGTTACCGATCATCTGTTTACGCGCGATCCGTCACTCAGTCCCATGACACATTCCGAACCATCACGACGCCGATGGAGATCCTCGACTTACCAACAGAGCTCATCGTCCGGATATGTTTGCACATAAATCCACCAGATCTCCTTTCATGCCAGTTAACGTGCAAGATCCTCCACGACATCATCCAGCGCTCAGTAATCATCCAGTATCAGTGCGCACTCCACGCAGCCAGCGCTGACGACAACCCAAATTGCCCATTGAGCCTCTCGGAACGGCTGGCCTTGCTCAGACAGGGCAGCGAGGCGTGGAAGATACTCGAGCCAAAGTTCACCCTGACCATCCCGGTCGCCCACAGCCCTTCTGGAATCTATGATCTCACAGGGGGCATTTATCTTCTCGGGAATTACGCGCGATTAGAGCTGCACTATGTCGAACTTCCCACATCATCAGAGGAGAAGAGCGTCTGGAGGACAATCAGCGTCGATCGCCGCATCATCGACATGGGCTTGTCTGTGTACGAGCATGATTTGCTCGCCGTCATCACGACGTGAGTTTTGCCGTCTTTTCTCCTTTATTTCTTACTCGCGAGCCTGGCTTTGATGAGTTGATAGGTCTCTGATATGTGGATCAAACCCAGAGACGTACGAGATATGTCTCGTTTTCTTCAAGTTCTCAACGGGCGAACCACACCCCCTTGCACGAGAACCCAGAATCTCCGTCACCACCTCTCGCTTTGAGCAGCGACCAGCCGTTGGCATCGAGATCGTCGGTGAGAACCTCGTCCTGGTCCTCGCCCATTACAACAACCCATCGAGACCGGACGACAGAGTGTTCATATACGAGTGGAAGACTGGCAGGCTGAAAATGGTGCGTTTCCGGTCTTCATCCTCAGCGCACTCGTCTCATCCGTAACAACAGTCGCTGGTGGCTCAGTACCACACGTACTCAGGCCTTATATTTCTCTCCGAGTCCGTTGTCGTCTTTCCAAACACCCAGAACGGCACTCTTGAGTTTTGGGAGATCCCGTCGTCGCCAGGCAGCATCGCGCCACTGTCCCCGCGCTGCGTCCTCTCCCTTCCACAGCTCGTGCCAGGAGAGATGATTTCAAATATTTCCTGTAGGGGGGAACCTAGCCCCATGGGCGGGAACAGGTCCACACGCCCATTCCACCCCTCGGCGAACGACGCCATTGTCATATTCAATATGCGCGTACAGCCACGGGTGGGAATGCAGCACCACCTAGCCATGATGCAGTTTGGACACACATTTACCTTTCTCATCCACCGGAGTGCCCTACTCGAGCTTTTCCGATCCGCGCCAGCCACGGCCGTGCCATGGAGTCAGTGGGGTCCAAACATATCGCGGTGGTTGCCCGCAGATGGACTCCCCACGCGATGGATAACGACGACCTCGGGACAGCGGTGCGTCTCGATAATGGAGGACGCGCCGAGCTCACCGTCAGAATATTACGTGTTTGATTTCAATCCGCACAGCGTGCGCGTCGCGCTGATGGAGGGTGTGAAGGCGTACATGACAGAGGAGGATCGAAGGATGGTCTGCACGTCGAGCACGACGATAGATCCTGCGTTTGCGTTTGCGGAGGAGGTGTCGTCCTGTTTGCCGTATGTGGTTACGGAGTCAAAGGAGCGTTATGCGTTCGATGGCGTGTTGCTTGACGAGGAGAGGGTTCTTGGCATTTATGTGAGTCGGCATGGTCGCTTGGGATGCGTTCTTTACTTACAAGTAATGTTGAGACGGATCAGTTGGATCGGATACGGGCAGTTGAGGTGCACTATTTCGGATGATCATCCAGTGCATTTACCGTGGGTGGTGCGATGAGCGGCTCGGGTGCTTTAAAGCACGGAATGCTGCTGTAGCCACGCAGAAAAACACATGAAGGCGTCACCGGAGAGGAGTCAGTGCGAAAGAACGATAGTTTAACGCAAAAAGACAACGCAGAATGTAGCCGAAGTGACAAGGCATGCATGCAAGGGTGGGCGGAATTGAAGAATATCGAAAGGTAGAAGGACACCTTTATATACGTTTTGTGAATCACAAGCTCTCGTCCTTGAGGGTAAAAATAGGAAATCAGGAAGACTAGAAAAGTGTCAAGAACGAAAAGAAAGACAGAAGGCTTAGGTTGGATAAAAATAGACCACATGTAAGAGTACGCGTATGAATCATGAACACTTTCATCAAAGTCGGCATTTTTTATTCTTGAGGCGCCTGATCCTGTCCCGAGGGATATTCACCTACTTGCGTTTGCGAAATTTAAAAATATTGGGCTTATTTCTCGACGTCGGGGTCAATTTTTGCTTCATGGACGGCAGTCTAGCGGGTACGTTAATTTCAGACGCCGGGTTTGGAGAGCTTTGGCGGTTACGATTTCGGATCGATATCGAAGCTCTGACTGACTATCGCGGCAATAAAGAGCTCAAGACTCGAGTACTCTGACTCAAAAGTCAGCCAGAAATGGACGTCGAGGATCAATTCCCTCCTCTGCGCAAAAGAAAGGGCCTTCCCAAGTAAAAATCAATTCCAAATGGTCAGCATTGAAGCGACAAGGGCGCATCCACTGGCCGCTACCTTGATGATGAGCTTCAACCTGAACATGATTCGAAAAAGATTGACCGATAATGAGAATAATTCGATGCTATAACAAGGATTCTACATAATGACGGTGATTGGTATAGATGACAGTGATTGGTATAAATGACAGTGATCTGTATAAATGATGACGATGGCTACAGGATGAATGATGCGTAGATATAATGACGGTGGTAGCGGTGATGCTGGCGATATCATACAATAATTAGACAAAACTTACCTTAGTAATAATAGACGTGTAGGAGCATCGAACTCAGGCGGTTCTACGATGGGTCTTTCGAGGCTTGCCAGCAAGCGTCTGTTTCTTGGGCTTCTTTACCTCAGGGTACACGCCATGATTCGCCTTCAAATGCCTATTGAGCGAATCTAAGCGGGGAAATGCCTTCGAACACAATGTGCACGCGTTTACACGCTTTGCCCAACCCGTAAAGTCAGATGCAACAAGCGACATGGGGTGACCATCTGTGGTGTCGATGTGGCGAGCCATCTCGCTTGCCGATACGCCTCTCACTCGTGCTTTGCACGTCCCATCCCACAGGCAAAGCAAGCTGTGATTGCCTTTGAGGTTGACGTTGTGCTGGCTTTTGATGTGTTCCTGAATCGCCTCCTCCGAATGTTCAAGCATCTCAAAACATTGGCCTCCCCAGCGGCAATAAATTCGTGGGGACCATGTTTGACCGAATAGAGCGAGGTTATATTTTTCGATGTCGTCACGCGTTTCTCGACTCCATGTGGATTGGGGGAATTGACCTGAATTGGAGAAGTTGGGCATTACGAAGCTTCCGTCAGGCGCCATCCGGAAGGTGAATGCAGAGGAAGGGGGTATGGTGTGAACATTTAACACACTGTAGGGTATCATGGGTCGTGGGGCCGGTAAGATGTCTTGTTCGACGTCGTATCGCGTCGCTTCATTTGTCGACGTGGATGCGGGCTGTGGGAACGAATCTAGGTACTCCACATGGCCGCCGCCTGGTACGGGCATGAATACGGGAACCACTGAAAAGTCGTGGTACGTGGCCTGATTAGTGGACTCGGACGTGGACGCGGGGAGTGGGAATGAGTCGTCGTACGCGGCCTGATTAGTGGACTCGAACGTGGACGCAGGGAGTAGGAACGAGTCGTGGTCTTCCACAAGTCGTGAGTTGGAGTAGGTCACAGGACCTCCACCACGCGCCATGCTGAACGTGAAGCTGGAAGAGGGCGGTGAAGCCTGAAGCCTCGGAACATTAGGTGGCATGAGTCGTGGAGGCTCAAGCGTGTTATGGACATTCGAGCCATAGGTTTGTGTATAATTGGTGAAAAGAACAGCGCCTGGAGATGGAAAGTAAACCTCCTCTCGCTGGAGGTTTGGCGCTTCGTTCCTATGCTGAGGTGATTCCGATGGTTGCGTGGGCGTCAAAGGCACACGACGACGGGTCGGCAGAGCTTCCGGAGTTTTGACGGTAGGGGGGGTAATCGGGTCATCAAAGAATGGGTTGAAGGTAATATACTGGGAGAAGTCGAGCGAGGTAGCAAGGCTGTCACTGTCAGTATCACCCTCGTGTGGCGAGGGCGGCTCCTCGTCGATAAAAACGTACTGGTCTTCGGACGAGGACGCCACCTGTTGCACAACAGTGGGGAAATCTTCAGTGCAAGCACTTGATTGAGAGGGTGAGGTTTCCGATGCATTGAAATCATAAATATGTAACGAGTGATGGGGAATGAAAGTAGCGTTGTCCGCGCCCGGGAAGGAGTGGGTTGTACTGTTGACCGTCGTTCCTGCGACGGCTTGTCCCTCTGAGAAATTGCCACCCGTGATTCCTGTTATACTATTGATGACGGTGAGTGGCATTTCACGGGACATAGAGGGCGAAGCACTGACTCCTGACCCAAGGAAAAGAGTTTCCAAAAGTTCGCCGCCTTGTCGGTCCGACTCCTTGCATCTGCTTCGCTGACGGAAAGATGTGAGAGGAGACAGGATTCTGAACAAAAAGTCGGTACCTTGGAGCCGCGTTCGGATGTCCTCTGCGTGGTCTCTCCACCAAGCCATCGCCTGCCATGACTCAAAAGCGCGTCAAATGAGAATCGAATCAATGGGTGCGTAGCAAAATCTGGGGAGGCAGGGTAGAGAGACCAGGGGCGCACTGCGCGGGGAATGAGATGGATGAAGGAAAGATGCCACAAATTGGCGGAAGAGATTGGTTGAATTTATATAATATATTGATGGCCATGCAAGTTGGTAACGTGACTTTGTTGAAGCAGCCACATCGGGGCCACGGAGTGTGGCCACTCCCCGCCTTGGCTGTGGACAATGGAAATAAGCGTTATATGATCCGAATTCCGGAGAACGAAAGGGAGGGCTAGCGAATCAGGTTCAACGTCCAATGGCCAGAACGGCTGTGGTGAATCTTCTACATGATATTCCAAACGATGATTCGGATTTTGTGATGACGTCAACACCTCAGCCTCCTCGTCGATTCAAAAATGACGAGCTTGACATGGCATGCTAAACAGGGCAGCAAACGAAGTGTCGAAAGCGCACATTCTTGATCCGCACTGGTCTACGTCGCGGAGCCGTTGGGATTATGACTTCGACGACCAAGAGAGAAGCAGAAATGTCCTCCTATAACTCGGAAAAGGTGCTTGTAGCTCGGATAACAATGACCAGAAAAACATAGACCCTGTCGTCCTGCATGAAGGATGGCACGGGAACCGTAATTCCCAATTCGTATTGTGGTAGCAAAGACTCGCACTACCCTGGAATGAACTTGAATGCCGTGTTTTGTTGCATGGCGTCAAAAGACGTACTCACCTTGATCTTTTGGTTGTCTGATTTATGGGTTGGTTGGAGAGGACTGGGGTCAAATGCAGCTGTGTAGTTTCATGTGATGGTGTGTATCAGTTCGGGATAGTGACAGAGCTGTGTGATGACGTGAATGATTTGAGCAGTCCATGGAATACCTGGGTTACGGCCGGTGAGTTTCAGGAACGGCCTAAGTCGTCTCCACATCGTTGATAGTGTACTCACTGATATACCTTGGGTCTCAACAGTGTTAACACTCCACTTGTCAAAATCTCTGTCCACGGCAACAACTACAGATTACGCCTTAGCATATTGGTCGGTGCTGTCGGAGACGCAAGCTGCTACATTCGGCGTGCAACCTTCTCCTTCTCTCTATGCTTCCCGTACTTTTGCATAGATTTGAACTGAGATTGCGCTTTACGCAGTTTGAACTCGGGTCTCGGATCGTCTAGATTGTTGGTGGATTGCGGATCAGAAAAAACGGTCTGTTTGGATTCGCTTGAAAAACCAAACATGCAGCTGCATTGCATCTCATCATGATTTCGCTTTGCCTCTTCAATCATCAATGGCTCACCAAGCTTCCAGGTATCGAGACATCGTAAAATCGTACCGTCACTTTTCTAAAACAAGTCCGGAATATCAACGAAAAACTCAACAATAACCTGACTGGCAGTGGCACCTCTGCCTCTGCAGTACGGTGTCCAAGCAGTGTCTGCACGTCGTAATTGGCACGAAGTCCTTTCCAGATTGTTCTTGAACAAAGGGGAGTCTTGATCTTGTAAATCGCGGCAGCTCAAAGTGATTTCTTAGGTCTACCCGAGGTGGCAAGAGGTCATCCTAGAGTATTCGGTTAATTTCGACATTACGGGTTCTGGGACAGTGTCCTCGAATCAAGCAACCTACTCAATCGGGAAGCGAGCTCTCTTCGTCAAACTTGGTAACACTATTGGCTCTCAAGAAAATTTAGACGTGCTTCGTCAGGTCGCCAGAATCAAATACATCTATGCCTGAGATAGGTATCTGTGCGATCGTGACTGTTTTGCGATGGCAGAGCGACCACTGCCAGGTGAAATGCCATTCCTGCAATCTTTTCATTTGAACCTCACCAAGCCTCAGGCTTTTACAATGGTGGGAAACTCGACGAATGTTGTCAGCCTCGAGGGTCAGACACCGCCCGTGTCCCCCTACATCTTGAAAAAAGGTGCGGAAACTGCTTTGACTTTCTGTTTCCCCTTCTAAAAATTATACTTTCAGGCCCTTTACCGAAAGACGAAGATAACCGAGTGCATTGACTGGACTAGCGATCATGAACATTGTGAATCACAGTCAATAAACACGTCCCATAGAGAATCCTTGACTCACTTTCTCCGCTAGGACAATCAGATTCATAAATCGTCTAATTTCGAGAATTGTAAGATTTTTGAAATCTACCTAGGACCTTTCTTTCTGAAAAGAGAGGAAGAAAGAAAAAATCGCTTGAGCCGTTTAGTAACGGACCACTTAACCCTCGTTTGTTCCCCTACAGATTCCCTTTCCATCTGAGCTTGTCCTTCCATCGACCCGTTTTCTGTTCGCTGGTCTGCACTAATTGTAAGGAGGGAACGGGAATACGAGCGAGAGTTTGTGGAAGTATTCAACGTAATCT
This sequence comes from Laccaria bicolor S238N-H82, assembly GCF_000143565.1. Classification (NCBI taxonomy): domain Eukaryota; kingdom Fungi; phylum Basidiomycota; class Agaricomycetes; order Agaricales; family Hydnangiaceae; genus Laccaria; species Laccaria bicolor. The sequence goes on along the minus strand of NW_001889934.1, from coordinate 13,432 downwards.
GGTGTGATAGGCGGCCTTCATTTGAAAGGAGGTCGCGTACCTTCCGTTCGAACTCCAGCACAGTGTTCCTATCCATGTACGAAAAATTGATCTCTACGTTCATTTTGACGTACTCCATCCTTGGGAGGGAGACAATTCTACTCATCTCTTTCCACTCATCAAGAGCCCAGTTTTCCAGCTCATCGACACGATCCCATGAACGATCATTGACGTGGTGATACCAACTGAACTTTTCGAATGAGGTTGTTTCTGGGATATGCCCGATGAACACGGAAAGTGCAGAAACCAAATCCTTCGTCATTGCAGGATGCTGAGCGAACGAAGTTCCAATATTAAACTCCCGAAGGTGGATAAGATGACGGCTGTCAACATGTTCAAGATATCCACAGTTTGTGCCAGACCCTATAGATTTATTAATCATTTCAAAGTCTCCATTAAACGAATGGAGGAAAACATACAATAAGAAATCTTCCAAGTGAGATGCTCAAGAGAATAAAATACGTGGCGAAAAAAATCCTCAGTAATTTTATCGTCATAGTGGGAGTTTGACTCCGGAGAAACAGTCATCTTCTTCAAAGATGAGAGGTCCAACGGCGAGTGTGGGTCTGTCGATAACTGGAAGAGCTGCTTCAAAGTGAAATTGCTACATCCGATGATGGAGATAGAAGACGGTCTGACGGGCTTCCCCCTCAAATGGCCTTCGTTGGTATGCAAACATCCCCATAATTCAAGTCTTTCTAAGGTAAGGCTCGTTAGAGATACCGGAACTTCGAGTAGAGAAATCGGAATGTGTGGAATTTGGGTTCCACCATGCCATCCAGAAAATGTGACGGACGTAACCCCAGGCAATGAGAGAAGGCTAGAAAGTAGAGCCACTGTGGCATGAGAATGCCATTGGTAAGCTTCAAGGGCGGAAATATTGACGAAAAGGTGTTTAAGATTTGTCGCAGCAGAAAACGTATTGAACAAAATGGGGTCGTCACATGGAAAGCCCAGGTAACCGTGAATATTGCCAGTGTGAATGTGAAGAGATTTCACGTATTGGGAGATCTTCGGGCGCTGGTGAAGGACCGCATAAAGCTTGAGGTATGATCTGATTGTCGTGATGTAGGTCAGATCGATTTTTCGAAAAAGGCGATCGTGACAGAGAGGGAGGATAGATGCTGAGAGAAATGCGCAGGTTTTCAAGGTTCTGTAATCGACGTGGTCGAGGATCTCCGAAACGACGTCAAGAGGGATCGGATCCGAGCTGGGCGGCTGCATTTTGAGTAACATGCCGAATGAAGATTGGAGTTGTTCTGTGATAATAATCGTCAGCGTGGACTCAGAAAGTGATCATTCCATAAGTACCTTCTTGGGGTTGGGAAGCATTGCGTTCGCCACCGACCTATGGCTTTTATGAGAAGAGTCGACTGGTGCATCGCCTTGGGTGCCAGCATTCACCAACACAGCCAATGTCATTACGGCCCGATGGCGGACCATTTCTAAATTCCTTAGGCGCTCAAACGTCTATGAACAGACGCCCAAATGACGCGTGTCCTGGCCATTGTGTTGATATCACTTCAAGCTCAGAAGTCCCTCCTCAAACCACTAGTCGTCTAGCACAAAGTTATAAAGGCGAGTGACGCTACGCCTGAAATACCCTCAAATTACCGGAATATGTCCATCACGTACGATAGGCTTGTGTGATGATGAATAAGGTGTCATTTGGGTTTCATTGACGCGTGAGATGAGGATGGGACAAGATAGATGGTTGGCGTTTCAACCTCCCCACCGGCAGAGATGTGCTATTTTACGCGTGCGTATCCCGCAATACTTTGTATTGTACACCCTGCAACGTCCATTCATGAAATTGCCTTGTCCGATTGTTGCGTGTTCTTGTTCCACCCTACAGAGTCGATGCCTGTATCAACGCATAGGCAATGGGCATCAATTCGATGCTCACGCTAATCACGAGTTTCAATTGCTCACCATCCTCACACATAGTCAAAACGTCCCGGACAACCTCGAGGATTTGAGCCGCACCGCTGAGATCAAGGAGGTCGTGGGTCCATCGTTCAGCGGGAGCCATGTCGTTGATGTATTCTGGATCAGGTGCAATCCCAGGCGGAGTGACCCGTGTGGTTGCGGATACGTATTCATAAAAAGCCAGACGAGTTCCAAATGCACTAATACCGTGAAGCCTAGGCGTAATAACGCTATTGCAAAGAGTGCGGAAGTGGTCACGCATATGATCATCCGCCTCCTTGCGTTTAGAGTCCAAGATAAAGGATCCTGGTGGTTTAACTTCGATAAATCACACGGGATGATTGTTCAGCTCCACGACGAACAAAGCAACAACATCAATCGAGTCATGGATGTAAAACCGAGGAGAGATTTCGAAAGGACCTTCTAGTGTGCCGTTGAAAAGACGGTAAAGGAGTCGAGTGTATGGGTTATAGTAGGCGCTTACATCGTGGGCGAATTGAGGTTGATTGGCAGATACAAAAGGCTGGGTAAGCCACTGGGGCCAGTAAGTTGCCATCGTCTTTGTGTCCAAGGGTGTGGTGGTGATGGTGAAGAAATGCGTGGCTAAACTTTGAACTCCGCTGGGTTTTCCCGGCGGGATGTGGTGCGTGCGTTGGTTCTTGAGACATCATGACACTCATGTATATTCGGGAACAAGCATTTTTGGAATTCTTCGGTCTAAATTCCACCCGGATTTGAAAGATCGTCTGCAGGTCTCGTCTGCGTACGTTTACGTCGGACAATAAAAGCCTGGATAACTTGGCCGCGTGGGTAGTGTTGCCGCAAAGCAAAGTTCAAAGTGCTTTAAAGTCGGCTATTTCCGATTTTAAAGCTAAAGTTGCTTTAAAGTGATTTCCGCTTTCGGTCGACGGTCCACAGCCTTCTTGTCGTGACGGAGGCTCGCTGCTCCCTCAGCAGATAAGCACAAACTGTGTACTTATAGTAGAACATAATAATATTAAGTGGATGCAAGTTCTGGCTAAGTAAAACAGGAATCAGTAAGCTGGTCAAGGTCAGAAATTCTCTGGTCAGAGCTCATCCCCTCGAGGATAACAGAGAAAGCCTGCTCTCGCATTTGTTTTCACCTTCTTCAGAAAGATCAGGTCATTGGACTACTTTTCGCGAAGACAACCTTTTTGTCCGCTTCACGATGTAGAACTGGTGAGGGGAGCGGCGCCATTGTTGGGACCTTGCGCGATCGATTCCGCTGAGAGGTTTTGTACAAGCTGATTTACACGCCTCAGCCCCGAGGTTTGCGCTTGCACGTCGCGTGAAGCAGATGAGGGAGAAACGTAAACGCTCGTGCGCGCGACGGACGTTGGTGAGTTCGCGCACATCGTGCATGCTGACAACCGGCCAAGATTTGACAATGCCGGCGTGAGGCGGCGTTGCCCAAAAACACAGCCTTGCCTTAAAGTACCTTAAAGCGCCCAATATGGGCATAAAGTCCTTTAAAGGCACTTTAGTGCTTAAAGCACTTTACTTTGCGGCAACACTACGCGTGGGGATAGAACATCACCGTCACGTGCGTTGCGTATTATTCTCCTTTCTTCTCCTCTTTCCTTCCACATATGCCGCTTAAGCCGGATTGTAAGTATATCCTATAACATTCATAATCCGAAAGATTTAGACATTTGCAGATCANATCGATGTCGGGGGATCGAGTGGCTCAGCCATCCAAATCGACGCGATACCCAGCTCTAGATCAGAC
>NW_001889934.1:0-8550 GCF_000143565.1 Laccaria bicolor S238N-H82 | reverse complement strand
AAATCCAAACAAGACTTTTTGATCGCCTCATTCTCCTGCATGCCGAGTCCGACACCCCATCCAAAGTCTCAGAGAACGCCACAGACAAAGAGAAGGAAGCTGATCGCATCCGCCGTCTTCAGGCACCAACCACTCGGCGACGATTCATCTTTTCCAGGTGGCCTCGCGACTCAAAAGGAAAGGCAATCACGCCTGACAACAGCAAGCTAGGAAAGATGGCTGCCAACGAAATACAGCACTGGGGCGCGACGCTTTTTGATTTCTACTACGTCCGACGTATGCCCGATTTTGGCGGGTTGCAGACGACGTCGACTGGGAGCAAGCTCGCGACGTGGATGAAAGCGAACGGAGAGGACTACGCAAAGGACGAGTTGGAGCTTGCGGAGGAGGAGGAAGATCCGCAGGAGATCTTCCCCTGTGATATCGTGAAGCTTGTTGAGACTACTGAAAACAGGGAACGGACGGGGATCTCGGAGATGTTAAGAGGGTCTGATCGGGGGGGAAAAGGAAAAGAGAAGGAGTTTTTTCGTCACGTTGGTGTTCTCTTTTTGCGTTCTCCACATCTTGTCTAAGATTTTTCCTTTTCTTTTTAGGAGCCGTTCGATGCGACGTTTACATCTTTACCGATTCTTCAACAACGCCTTCCATTGCACCTTCTGCCAACGACTCTTCACGTTCATGACCCCTTCCGTTTGCTTCAAGTTCAACGTGGTAGTAACGGGGAACACTCTCAGGCTGCCCAATCATGGTCCTCACAACCCGACATTGTTCACACCTATAGGCACACCGTCTCTTCAGCTGGCAAAGAGAATATGGAAAAGGAAAAGAAGAAACTTATCTCAGACCGGGAATTTGAGGAAGTTCTTCAGAAGGGTGCTAAACCCGAAGGACATTCTTCAAAATTGCCACCGTATGGATTTTATATCCAGGGCGACGCTGACCCCACCCCTGGTCCAACCGAACCCTGGGTATATGTCATGCATGAGCCTCCTCCTCTTCTTAGTACTCCTGCAGAAGCCCACTTGTACTTCTCGCCTTCCCACATGGCAGGCAAAGGGAACCACTCTTTCGCTTATCACGCGGAGTGGGACATCCCTCGCGACATCCTCGTCCCAGACGTCCTCTGCGAACAATGCGTCATTGATGAAGCCCAGAAAATTATTGCTGCTGAGGACGCGGAAGGGACAGACTCAAAATGGACCACTAAACGCGGGGAAGTTGTGCTCAAAGAATACGTCCGGCCTGAATTTGTGACGACTATGCACGAAGAACCTGACATTTACGTTTTAAGAGAGCGCATAGAACTCAACAAGTTAGTCTACGAAGGTCCCGTCCGCATCGTCCGCACCACGGTCGGGTATCAGAACCCTGCACGGGGTGGGTACTGCGTCCACCTCTCGGAACATGCTAGGTTTAAACATCCACTTCGTGCCACCGTTCGTGTCACGGCGAAACTGTCCATGCAGGGTGACGCTCACCTAAGTAGGGAGGCGCGCAATTACCAGGCGTTCCCTGACCATTTTTTCCAGCATTGGAATGGGTATAACGTTGTCCCGCCGTTGCATGAGCCGGTACCTGTGGGTGCACTTGTGCCTCAGTATTATGGACATTACGTCCCAGTTGAGGATATCCCAGTGAGAAAGGAGAAGAGGGAAACCGGTGTTGATGAAGTTGTTCAGTCTGACGCGGGTGATGTCGATGACGACGCCTCCATGGAGAGCGAACCCGTAACAGACGAAAGTGAAGGTGAAAGTGAAGATGAGGAAAATTCCGTTTATCGTAGCCCGATCATTCTCATGGAAAATTGTGGAAGTCCTATCAACATCAACGCGCTCAATATCGACGATAAGTAAGCCCTACCAACCAACCTTTCTTTCTCACTCACCAGATCTTATTTGTTTTCAGACACGAATGTGCATCTCTATTTTATCGGTTCCATCACGCAGGATGGGTGCACAACTCCGTCGCACCGCGCAACGTTCTCTTCCAGCCTGGTCCTTTAACCGAATTCCCCGTGTTTCGCACGATCAACCAGATGGCGTCTAATCCTCGAGGCCGGGTGTTCAGCTTCAGGCTCATTGATTTTGGGAGGAGCGAGCTTTTTAAGAATCCCATGGTGCGCGCGAGTGAGGAGGCCATTGTTGGGACTACTATTGGTGTTTTAGGACTTGGGGGGTACTATCATCCGTAAGGGCGGCGTGTGAGGGTGAAATGGGAATGGAAATGAAGCATGTGCAGACGTTTTCCTTATACTGTAATGATGAAGGAGAAAAGAATGGGATTCTACATACATAAATTTAAACTCATTTGACGGAATTTGGATCAATGGGGTACGACGGATGGGCCGAAGCAATCCGCCACTTTGAAAATTAAACAAGACATCAACCATGCGCACGTCGTTCACCATGCTTTCCCGCCTACTTCCCCTCAACAGTACTCATATTTTCTAGGTTCTCGAGCACGGCTGAACCTAAACTTGGTATTTGCTGCAAGGCTGGCAGCGATTTTTACACTCGCAGGAGGTTCAGAGCAATAAAAATGGCAATCAAGGCAGATTCTCTGTGGTGAGTTATAGCTGTACCCATTGAATGTGGCTGAGCTTCGTGGCTATGAGTGAAGATACCTGGCCCCTCAGGCTATCAATTACGCTAGCGAGAGACGGCCTCAGAAGAATAAAATCAATGTTTTTTGGAATTGAACATCTCGGAGAAATTTTCGGGATTGCAGGCTGCTTCTCTTTCAGATTGGACTTTGTGTCGTCTTGACTTGCTTCTGGCATCAGTCGATCGATCACCACGACTTTCCGCCTTGGCATATCATTCCAACCCAATCGGAATCAACAGGAAATCGTGAAGGAGAATATAAACTGAGCGCACCCTTCGAAACACTTTCTACTCCAAACTTCGCCCATCATTTCCTTAACCATCAATGACCGCCTCGGAAAAAGAGGGATCGCGGTATATTCTTGCTACCATTTCAACACCCTCCTCTGCCGTCGTCACCTCATCCTCCGACTCTCATCCCTACACACATCCCTATGCATGCGTAATTTCCCCCCTTCGCCTATCTTCAGCTCAATCAAGCACAAAGTTCACCCACAACCTTCTCCATCAAGTGACAGACGATAAAACAACGACACACGGGAAGTCGTTCTTACCGAAGACTTCGAAACGGCGGCATCGATTCAATCCAAGGGGGTGGCGGAACGTGGATTTTAGATATACAGTCACATTACAAATTAGGGGGCCCTCGGCCTACCCCCCCCCACCTCTACCCCCCCAAAAAAGGAAACTTCCGAGTTCCTATGTCAAAAACATTTTTTTTTTGGAGTTACTACGTGCGACGACGCTTCACCCCCATATCCATACAAGTCGGACACATCCAAAACTTCGATGAATGGCCAACCTTCACACATTTCGTGTGAAACTAAAGTGCCAGATGAAGTTGATCAGCAAAACAAACTGATAACCTCCAAAACTTGAAGATTCACGTACCCAGAGAGTCTCGCAACCCTCTCCTTTGCATTCAATAGCACTGCCCCCAAACTGACTTCCTCCCCACAGCCGTGACATCCTCGGTCCAATTGCGGTCGTTTTTTACCGCGGGTACGTGTGCGCCGGCATCCTCGCTATCGACAAGATTGATCACGTCACGCATAGCGACATCTTGCTGCACCTCCGTCTCGCTGCGCGCTGCAGATTTGCTTTGCCGCCTGTTCCAACAGGAATATATTTCTCATATTTTGGGCAACAAAGCTTGCTGTCGCTCGTAAACCCCGACGCTTTTCTGCAATACAGTATTGGATTAGAATATATATATAAAAGAGGGACTTACTTCTTTGCCATACTTTTTGTGAACCTGAGCGGCGTTAGAAAAAAGTTCGTTGAGTTTTTTTGGGCTCTCAGCGCTATTTGGCTTATTGGCAGGACTTTTCTAAAATAGGTCACAAAAAATATTTCGACCCCCTAGCGGAGCCCCCCCCCCCCAACCCGATATCCGGGATCCACGTTCCGCCACCCCCTTGATTCAATCCCTCTATCACACTTAAAAATTCGGGGAGCGTGGCGCGGGACCATCTCGCTTCGGAGCGTACCTTCCTCGCATATATTCGAACCAGTTTAGCGCTGTCATCCGCTGGCGTTGGTATGTTTAAACGTGATGTATCCTGCCTCGCACTAATATTTATCGTTTTCAAAGCCCTTGTTCAGCTGCTTGGTCTCTCACAAACGAGTTCACACGTCGTGAATGAGAGAGTATTCCCCATTCACAAAATTACTCACCCTCTTGATGCAGCATTGGTCTTGTTAGGAATCATCGTTCTGGTTTTCGGTCTGTCTCGCACCCTTTCTGATCGAATGTCTCTGAACTGCATGACGTTCAGGAATGGTGCGCTACTTTACTATCCAGGCGGCTCTTTCAAAGGGAATGTTCCCTGTCACTCGTTCTGCAATTGTTGCTGTCACTTTTGTTCTGGCTACTATAGTCACCGTAACATTCGGGACTGTACTGGGCAATCCGCGAACCCTATGATAAAGTGTTATAGAGGCATAGTTTGGGATGTGGCTACTATTTGAGGGGCCCGAACTAAATAAAAGCCAATCATTCAGAAAATACACGTGCCATTGAAAGCAGTGAACTTTGAGAACAAGCGTTGTTGGATGAACTACTCAAAGCCTTTTCAGGGCCTCAATTTATGGTTGCGATGGCAGCTGTGTGACATTATGTAATCTTTTCGCTCATCACTACATATGTCTGGACCCACAACTCTTTTGTTGTTCTTTTTGGCCCTATACCTCAACAACAACGATGGAAACGAAAACAACACTTGAAAAGGGGAACAATTATGGATACGATGCAGTACAATTGCAGTATATATTCCACGACAGCAGAAGACATCCGTAGCGCAGACTCGTTCCCCTTGTTCGAAACCTTCGAAACCTTTCGGTCTTTCATTCAACGACGATACCTTTCGGCAATCCTATCTTTCGACTCTTGACCGCGAAGAGCCAGTTTAATCCGATTCAAACACGTACGGGTCGACCATCATGTGAGTAGATTGAGAAGAACCGTTATATTTTCATCTCATCTACGACAAGGGAAGATATTAGATGGAAACCATTTCGGCAATCAGCAGACCTTCAATCTCCAACTGCACGGCCTCCACAATACAGTCGGTGGCCGGATTGTGACCACAGACGGAATTACTTTCCCAGTGAATTCCGAACGAATACTCCCTACGTCTCGGCCGTACCGAAACAGACGTCCCATGATTGTTTGCCGCCTTATCCATCCATCCCCCCACCAGCGTATAACAACCTTCCATACAATTCACTGGATGAACCCTATCACATCGACGTGCCCGGAAAACAACCCCGTCGCGTCGTATCAAAAACTCGGGGAAAGCCAACACCCCATGACCTGGCGGAACGTCCGCGAACCTGGAGGGCCGATTACTCGAGCCCATCGAATACACGATTCTCGAAATGGCTTGGCGAGAAACTTGCAGCCGTCGCTGTTGCTCGTATGTGTTCCTTCTCCGTTCACGGTCTTCCTTGATTGACGTACAATAGGAGAAAACGCAGTATTCCGCAGGAAATCCGGTCAGAAGCGGATTCAAGCGAACCCTTGCCTTGGGTATCCGGGCTCGAAAAAAGCTGTTTACCTGTGCGACCTGCGTCAGCCTTCTTCCGTACCGTACGCCCCTCCTCTTGATTACCCAGCGGAACAAATTTATGGTTTTCAGCTTGCCACCTCACCTCCCGTACATCACCTTCGAGCATGGCACCCTCTCCTTCCTTGGTATATCGATATCAAATCTACTCAACCCAACGGCATCACGATCTTCGACTTTTGCATCCAATTATTCGAGCAGTTGCATAAGCGCATTGGGGCACATGATATGTTTAATATCGAACTGACGGCCAACGATCGGGATAGGTTGCAAGATGCCCATACGGAGAGATGTAACGGGAATATCTCGGCTCTGAAGAGGGGGATTCTGCGGGTCGACTTTTTGGGGCGACAATCTATATTCGTCGGCTTGCAAAGGGGCAAGCATGGACTATGGGAGATTAAGACGAGGGAACCTTCTCCTTACGCCAGAGACAACAGTCTCTTTACTGCGACGTAGCCACTTTTTAATTCGCTTGGCCAGCTTTGAGATCATCCGGGAGAAACGATATTCATGTAAAATATTTTGTGCAAGCGTAATAAAAATATGTGGTATTCATAAGTAGTGATGTAGCAAAGGCAGCTTCGCCGGAGTCCCAGGATCCTGGAAGTTAGCTTCCAATGGAGCAGAGGGCACTAGGCAGGAAATCTATTACTGAATGCTTCACGATATCGATAAGGAAAGAGTGGGAAAAAGGGATAAAGGCCAAGAGAGAGAAAGAAAATACCCTACGAAACATGAGCAAACCAAATTCTGATTCAAACTCTTCAAACCATTCATGTATGACGATGAGAGAATATTTTGTTGTTGACATATTGAGAAGGCAGTGTGATGACGGATGGACGAAAAAAAAAAGAAAACTTCGGGTGTGCATGAAACCCACAACGGTGAGGCGACGGTGATGCAAGTAATGATCTCGTCAATAGACGGCGGGCCCAGTTATCCAAGGATCCTTGTAATGAAGGGGAGGGGGGTCCAGGCAGCCATCGTTGCTCTGCAGGTTGAAGGGGAATGTCTTAAATCTGAAAATTCGTGAGCACGAAGGCATGCGACGACAGGCAATTTGAGGGCCTGGCAGGTTGGGGTCTGCAATATATAGATCCAGTGTTTGCAGGGAGAGTGAAGGGTGATTTAAATTTGGGAGATTGCTAAAATTCAAGCCGTGGGAAACTTCTGAATTTTGGCACAGCGCTCACCGGCACCTGCCATCACAAAATTTTGGCCTATGCCCAGACCTCCAACAGACCTCTCTATACAGTTTTCGCCGCCACTACTGCTACTTTCAGGGTTTACGACGTACGTGCGCTGAAGTTTGAAGAGCAGAATGGGGTCTCTCAGCGCCTCTGCAGACCGCCGATGGAAGCCAATTCACCGTTCTCGCCGGAGGTTTCGTCATCTAGGGGAAGTCCGGTCCTCGTCTTCAAGAACCAAATCGTCAACTCAACACGAGCAAATTTCGAGCCGGCTACCCCGATGACCCCTTCTGACATTCTGCGTTACAACTCGACCCAGGATAGTTATTTGCGGCTGGTCTGGCGAAGTGGTTCCAACCCATTGTATTGTCCCTGACGATTGCTTCAAGTGACCATTTCAGATGATTTCACTTCTCACACCTCGGCAATCATGGCGATGATCAGCATACACATTCTGGGAATAGACTCAACTGCATCAAACCTTGAGCTTGACCACTGAAACCACACAAACAGTTCTATGCACGTCGTTCTCCCTCCTCACAATCTATCTCGCGGCTTTTTGCAAAATCTCTTTTGAAGGTCGCCAGCGACAAAAGTTTTTTTTGTTTTTCCCGTGGAGACGTTGAGGAGTGAAAGTCATCGGACAAAAGGAACCCCAAAGTTCAAACACTCACCAATGATCCAAGTATGTACTAGTGGATGGAATCTTCCGGTATGTATAGCCCGTAAATCTCGGAAAGTTTTCCGCATCAGCCCTTAGGGTAATGAACGCATATCTGCTCAAAAACTCGTGCAGACTTTCGGCACCACAACCTCCCACACCCCCATAGAAAGAGAATTGACCTCCTGCGAAAGAAATGGCTGTAGGCGCTGGGAAGGATCTTTCTCAGTAAGTTTTCAAGTCCCATTACACATCTTGTCGCGCTCATGAAATTGAAAGAACCGCGCCTCTAGTTCGTTCTTGCAAATATTCCTCTCCAAACAATGTAATTAATTGGCGTTCTCGGTTCTAGCTAAATGCAAAACCCTAGACACCCCCCGAAAATTTCTGGTGTCCGCCTCGCTTTGTGCAAACAACCGCATTTGGCACAAGTCCGTACCATCGTAACCTCGATTGGAGTGTGGAGCACTCCATTACATTACATACACTCTGAGTTGGTGGAGGACTTGCGTCATTCGTGCCCGCTTCCTTCCTCAAATGGTTGTTTGCACAAAGCGAGGCGGAGTCAAGAAATTTCCCGGAGGTGTCTAGAGTTTTCCATTTAGCTGTCAGACGAGCTCACCATATCAAAGGGGACTCTCTGTTTATAAAGTCTATCGGTATGTCGCGCCCTAGTCTTTGCTGATCAATCACACATACACGAAATTTGAGTGGGGGTTGCTTTCATTCTTGATCAGATACGATCGATCGATGTCTGTCACTTCTATCGCTTGGAAAGGGCTTGTCACTGGATGGGGAGAGTCAACCGCTTTCTTGGGCTCTTCGGTATTTCAAGCCATGAGTATTCCCCTCACGGGGTTAGGTGGGTTTTTGGTGCATTACTTCACGGCGTATAGATTAAGCTTGCCATTCAGAGTCTTGCATACCGAAACTTGTTGACGGCCATTCGTCGGAAATTTTACGTAGAATATTAATTGAACGAGAGCCACGACGAGAGTAATGGCAGCGGTCTCAAGGGCGATGAT
>NW_001889935.1:283750-284709 GCF_000143565.1 Laccaria bicolor S238N-H82 | reverse complement strand
CCCTAACCCTAACCTAACCCTAACCCTAACCCTAACCTAACCCTAACCCTAACCCTAACCCTAACCTAACCCTAACCCTAACCTAACCCTAACCCCTAACCCCTAACCTAACCCTAACCTAACCCTAACCCAAAACCTAACCTAACCCTAACCAACAAGACACCCGAACCATTAACCGAGACACCGAGACATACCCGTTTCCATCCTAACCCCTTAACCGAGACACCCGAACCCTTAACCGTGTTTCCAAAGGACATTCCAAATCCATGGCACAATAACCTGCAAGATCATGTCATGTGATCCAAGCAGTCATGTCATTTCGATCAAGGCAAAGGACAGAAAGTACAATGTTCGATGCTCTTGCAATTTGATCAAGAGCTGAGCTTGTCATATAAAAACACAACATAACAAGTTCAAGCTTGTCACAGTCTTGAATATTCACGCTTGGACTTGTAAAGATCACTTCAGTCAGATGTCTTGTATTTTCCAGAAATCAATTCAGTTCATTGCAACGTGTCACAGTAGTATAGTAGCATCTGTTCTTGAGAATGTCGTTGTTGTGCATGTTAGCCAGCGAACAGACTTCAAACGCAATTGTCAATTGAGAACCTGGTCGCTGTGAACTCAAACTCCGGAAATCGATCATTTCTCATGTGCTTGAAGATTATTTGTTCGCAGTCACCAGTCAAATAATTTCATGGCGAAAATCATCAGCTTGCCTTGAACATGTCATGAGGAGTTGTTGCTGAAAGAACATGATGACATCATAAAGTCATGTGACATGTTCAACTTTTATTTGTTTGTTGATTTCCCACACTTTGCTTCTTGCTTCCAACCACATCAATTCCTCTTCACACCTCTTGCATATCAATTCAAGTCAACCTAGCAGGTTCCTTTCAACATTTACTGAGCCTTTCCATCAAATTGACTGATGATTTCTGTCAAAGAAAATCCATTCA